>NC_069502.1:2321880-2564471 GCF_027579735.1 Bombina bombina | reverse complement strand
CTTAAAAATCTTGTAATCTTTTTTTTATTTTTTGTAATTTAGTGTTTGTTTTTTTTTGTAATTTAGTTTAGTTAATTTAATTGTATTTTTAGATAGATATTTGTAGTTTATTTAATTTCTTGATAGTGTAGGTGTATTTGTAACTTAGGTTAGGATTTATTTTACAGGTAATTGGGTAATTATTTTAACTAGGTAGCTATTAAATAGTTAATAACTATTTAATAGCTATTAGACCTAGTTAAAATAATTAACAATTTATCTGTAAAATAAATATTAACCCTAACATAGCTACAATGTAATTATTAATTATATTGTAGCTATCTTAGGGTTTATTTTATAGGTAAGTATTTAGATTTAAATAGGAATATTTTAGTTTATAATATGAATTAGATTAATTTAATACAAATTTAGTTAGGGGTGTTAGGGTTAGATAGAGTTAATATAAATACTATAGTAACTATATTAACCCTAATATAATTAGGGTTAATATAGTTAATATAAATACTATAGTAAGTATATTAACCCTAATATAATTAGGGTTAATATAGTTAATATATATAATGTAATAACTATATTAACTATAATATACTTAGGGTTAATATAGATAATATAGCTGGCGGCGGGGTAGGTAGATTAAATTAGGGGTTAATAATATTAATATAGGTGGCGGCGGTATAGGGGGATTAGATTGGGGTTAATAATTTTTATATAGGTGGCGGCGGTTTTAGGGGTCAGATTAGGGGATAGATAAAGTAGATTGCGGCGGTTTTAGGGGCTCACAGTAGGGGGTTAGTTTATGTAGATGGCGGCGGGGTCCGGGAGCGGCGGTTTAGGAGTTAATAACTTTATTAGGGATTTGGGGGGGGGGGGAATCGCGGTTGACAGGTAGATAGACATTGCGCATGCGTTAGGTGTTAGGTTTTATTTAGCAGATCGCGGGTGACAGGTAGATAGACATTGCGCATGCGTTAGGTGTTAGGTTTATTTTCTAGCTAGTTTAGGAAGTTACGGGGCTCCAATAGTCAGCGTAAGGCTTCTTACGGCTGCTTTTTGTGGCGAGGTGAAAATGGAGTAAGTTTTCTCCATTTTCGCTACGTAAGTCCTTACGCTGCATATTGGATACCAAACTGCGCTGGTTTGGTATACCTGCCTATAGCCCAAAAAACTACGGGCGACGGCAGAAATACACTGGCGTAACTTCTAGGTTACGCCGTATATGTGATACCAAACCAGCGCAAATATTGGCGTCGCCGGCTTTTGCGGGCGACGATTTTTATCGGATCGACCCCCTGATGTCTTTGTTTAATCCATGGTGCCCATATGTTTTCAAGGTGTGTATCCACTATAGTTCTCTCCTGTCTAATACCTTTTCTATCTTACCCCTAGTGATGTCGCGAACCTAAAATTTTCGGTTCGCGAACGGCGGACTCGAACTTCCGGTATTGTTCGCGAACCCGCGAACCGCGCGATCCGCCATTGAATTCAATAGGCAGGTGAACTTTAAAACCTACAAGGACTCTTTCTGGCCACAATAGTGATGGAAAAGTTGTTTCAAGGAAACTAACACCTGGACTGTCGCATGCTGGAGGGGGATCCCTGGCAAAACTCCCATGGAAAATTACATAGTTTATGCAGAGTCTGCTTTTAAGCCATAATGGGCCTAAATCAACTAACATTCCCAAAGTGGCTGTCTCAAAACATCCCGGACAGAAGATAGATTGATAGATAGGATAGATAGATATACATAGATTGATAGTTAGATAGAATCGATAGAAGAGAAATAGATAGATTTGTTAGATATATAATTACCCTAATAAAGTCTAATAATTAAACATGCGTTCTTGGACCCAACTAGCTTGTGTTAATTAGTACTTTTCTTAGCACTTTAATCCCTGTTCCCCCCCCCCCTATCGGGGTTGTTCTATATGGCCTGCCTGATTACCCTGAAAAAATATAATAATAAGACATGCGGTCTGGTACCTATTTTAACTAGGTTGTGTTTTAAGTACTACCATTCTTAGCACTTTAATCTCTGTAACTCCCCCTATTTGGTGAGGTCTATACGGCCTGGATGATTACCCATACAAAATATAATAATAAGACATCTGCTCTTGGTCTGCGACCCATGGTAACTATGTTGTGTTAATTAGTAATGTCCTTCGCATTTTAATAGCTGTTACTCATACTCACCCTATCGGTGGAGGTCTATATGGCCTTCATGATTACCCTTACAAAATATAATAACCAAACATATGCACTGGGACCCATGGTAAGTAGGTTGTGTTAAGTAGTACTGTTCTTTGCAGTTTAATACCTGTTACAACACCAAATGGTGGCAGGTCTATCTGGCCTTCATGATTAGCTGCACCCAAACCCAAAAAAAAGCCAAGTGGTCTTAGACTAACACCCATGGCTAACTCGGTTGTTTCAATTAGTACTATTCTTAGCACTTTCATCCCTGTTACGGGTGGTCTACATGGCCATCATGATTAGCCGAACAAAATACTACAATCCAATCTTTGCTCAGTCTTCATAGGCCCTTCATTGGCTGCATTTTGATAGTACAGTTCTTATTATTTTTATAGCTGATACAACACCGAATGGTGGCAGCTCTATATGGCCTGCATGATTAGCCGCACCCAATACAAAAATAAATCCAAGCGGTCTTGGATTAACACCCATGGCTAACTCTGTTGTTTCAAGTAGTACTATTCTTAGCACTTTCATCTCATCATCCCTGTTACTTCCAGGACTCTCGGTGGTGGTCTACATGGCCATCATGATTAGCCTAACCAAATACTATAATCCAACCTTGGCTCAGTCTTCCTAAGGCCCTTCATTGGCTGTATTTTGGTAGTACTGTTCTTATTAGTTTAATAGCTGATACGACACCAAATGGTGGCAGCTCTATATGGCCTGCATAAATAGCCGCACCCAAAGCCAAAAAAAAGCCAAGCGGTTTTGCACTAACACCCATGGCTAACTGTGTTGTTTCAAGTTCTACTATTCTTAGCTCTTTCATCTCATCCCTGTTACTTCCAGGACTCTCAGTGGTGGTGGTCTACATGGCCATCATGATTACCCTCACCAAAAATATAACAACAATACGTGCGTGCAGGGAACCATGGTAAGGTTACTTCCTTTCGCAAAATTGAGTATAACAGTTGCAGGCAGAGGTTCTGACCCTGCATTATGGCTGCACCTCTCCCTAAAAGAGGCATGCGTTACAGAGTCTGTGGGCATGTATGCAAAGAGCTGGCCTGCCTAAAAAGAGGAGCAAGTCTGTACAGGTTGTTCTCCTTCAGCCGTTTTATACGCTGTCCCACGGCCACGACCCTCAACAACCACAACAGAATGAAACACCACATATGCCATCCTTTTGAACAACAGAGTACAGGTATAGCACTGATTATAGTTACATGGCGATATTTATTATGAACCGTGAAATTGAAAACAAAAACATGATTGGACACCAAGTACAATACAGGTCGTTCTCCTTCGGCCTTTTTAGAATAGTGTTCCGGACCCCCAACAAAAACAACAGCAGGAAAGAGGACATATGGCATCCTTTTGAACAATAGATGACAGGTAAGGCATAGATTTTACAAAGCCATAGATAATTTTTTGGCAACTGTGAAATAAAAAAAAACATTGATTGGACACCCAGAACACTTCTTTATCCTTCGGCCTTTTTATAAGAGGCTCCCGGAGCCTCAACTGAAACAACAGCATGAAAGAGGACATATGGCATCCTTGTGAACAATTGATTACAGTTAAGGCATTTATTTTTTAATCCCAGAGATCATTTATATGACCCGTGAAATAGAAAAAAACATTGATTAGACACCCAGTACACTTATTTATCCTCAGGCCTTTTTAATAAGAGGGTCCCGGAGCCTCAACCGAAACAACAGCATGAAAGAGGAGATATGTCATCCTTTTGAATAATAGATTACAGGAAAGGCATTGATTTTAGAATCACAGAGATAATTTATATGACCCGGGAAATAGAAAAAATCATTGATTAGACACCCAGTACACTCATTTATTCTTAGGCCTTTTTAATAAGAGGGTCCCGGAGCCTCAACCGAAACAACAGCATGAAAGAGGAGATATGTCATCCTTTTGAATAATAGATTACAGGAAAGGCATTGATTTTAGAATCCCACAGATCATTTATATGACCCGGGAAATAGAAAAAAACATTGATTAGACACTTAGTACACTTATTTATTCTTAGGCCTTTTTAATAAGAGGGTCCCGGAGCCTCAACCGAAACAACAGCATGAAAGAGGAGATATGTCATCCTTTTGAATAATAGATTACAGGAAAGGCATTGATTTTAGAATCCCAGAGATCATTTATATGACCCGTGAAATAGAAAAAAAACATTGATTAGACACCCAGTACACTTATTTATCCTCAGGCCTTTTTAATAAGAGGGTCCCGGAGCCTCAACCGAAACAAAAGCATGAAAGAGGAGATATGTCATCCTTTTGAATAATAGATTACAGGAAAGGCATTGATTTTAGAATCCCAGAGATCATTTATATGACCCGGGAAATAGAAAAAAACATTGATTAGACACCCAGTACACTCATTTATTCTTAGGCCTTTTTAATAAGAGGGTCCCGGAGCCTCAACCGAAACAACAGCATGAAAGAGGAGATATGTCATCCTTTTGAATAATAGATTACAGGAAAGACATTGTTTTTAGAATCCCAGAGATTATTTATATGACCCGGGAAATAGAAAAAAACATTGATTAGACACTCAGTACACTTATTTTTCCTCAGGCCTTTTTAATAAGAGGGTCCCGGAGCCTCAACCAAAACAACAGCATGAAAGAGGAGATATGTCATCCTTTTGAATAATAGATTACAGGAAAGGCATTGATTTTAGAATCCCAGAGATCATTTATATGACCCGGGAAATAGAAAAAAACATTGATTAGACACCCAGTACACTTATTTTTCCTCAGGCCTTTTTAATAAGAGGGTCCCGGAGCCTCAACCGAAACAACAGCATGAAAGAGGACATATGTCATCCTTTTGAATAATAGATTAGAAGACAGGCATTGATTTTAGAAACCCACAGATCATTATTTGCAAACGGGAAATAGAAAAAAACATTGATTAGACACCCAGTACACTCATTTATTCTTAGGCCTTTTTAATAAGAGGGTCCCGGAGCCTCAACCGAAACAACAGCATGAAAGAGGAGATATGTCATCCTTTTGAATAATAGATTACAGGAAAGGCATTGATTTTAGAATCCCAGAGATCATTTATATGACCCGGGAAATAGAAAAAAACATTGATTAGACACTTAGTACACTTATTTATTCTTAGGCCTTTTTAATAAGAGGGTCCCGGAGCCTCAACCGAAACAACAGCATGAAAGAGGAGATATGTCATCCTTTTGAATAATAGATTACAGGAAAGGCATTGATTTTAGAATCCCAGAGATCATTTATATGACCCGTGAAATAGAAAAAAACATTGATTAGACACCCAGTACACTTATTTATCCTCAGGCCTTTTTAATAAGAGGGTCCCGGAGCCTCAACCGAAACAACAGCATGAAAGAGGAGATATGTCATCCTTTTGAATAATAGATTACAGGAAAGGCATTGATTTTAGAATCACAGAGATAATTTATATGACCCGGGAAATAGAAAAAATCATTGATTAGACACCCAGTACACTCATTTATTCTTAGGCCTTTTTAATAAGAGGGTCCCGGAGCCTCAACCGAAACAACAGCATGAAAGAGGAGATATGTCATCCTTTTGAATAATAGATTACAGGAAAGGCATTGATTTTAGAATCACAGAGATCATTTATATGACCCGGGAAATAGAAAAAAACATTGATTAGACACTTAGTACACTTATTTATTCTTAGACCTTTTTAATAAGAGGGTCCCGGAGCCTCAACCGAAACAACAGCATGAAAGAGGAGATATGTCATCCTTTTGAATAATAGATTACAGGAAAGGCATTGATTTTAGAATCCCAGAGATCATTTATATGACCCGTGAAATAGAAAAAAACATTGATTAGACACCCAGTACACTTATTTATCCTCAGGCCTTTTTAATAAGAGGGTCCCGGAGCCTCAACCGAAACAACAGCATGAAAGAGGAGATATGTCATCCTTTTGAATAATAGATTACAGGAAAGGCATTGATTTTAGAATCCCAGAGATCATTTATATGACCCGGGAAATAGAAAAAAACATTGATTAGACACCCAGTACACTCATTTATTCTTAGACCTTTTTAATAAGAGGGTCACGGAGCCTCAACCGAAACAACAGCATGAAAGAGGAGATATGTCATCCTTTTGAATAATACATTACAGGAAAGGCATTGTTTTTAGAATCCCAGAGATTATTTATATGACCCGGGAAATAGAAAAAAACATTGATTAGACACTCAGTACACTTATTTTTCCTCAGGCCTTTTTAATAAGAGGGTCCCGGAGCCTCAACCGAAACAACAGCATGAAAGAGGAGATATGTCATCCTTTTGAATAATAGATTACAGGAAAGGCATTGATTTTAGAATCCCAGAGATCATTTATATGACCCGGGAAATAGAAAAAAACATTGATTAGACACCCGGTACACTTATTTTTCCTCAGGCCTTTTTAATAAGAGGGTCCCGGGGCCTCAACCGAAACAACAGCATGAAAGAGGACATATGTCATCCTTTTGAATAATAGATTAGAAGACAGGCATTGATTTTAGAAACCCACAGATCATTTTTTGCAAACGGGAAATAGAAAAAAACATTGATTAGACACCCAGTACACTTATTTATCCTCAGGCCTTTTTAATAAGAGGGTCCCGGAGCCTCAACCGAAACAACAGCATGAAAGAGGAGATATGTCATCCTTTTGAATAATAGATTACAGTAAAAGCATTGATTTTAGAATCCCAGATATCATTTATATGACCCAGGAAATAGAAAAAAACATTGATTAGACACCCAGTACACTCATTTATTCTTAGACCTTTTTAATAAGAGGGTCCCGGAGCCTCAACCGAAACAGCAGCATGAAAGAGGAGATATGTCATCCTTTTGAATAATAGATTACAGGAAAGGCATTGATTTTAGAATCCCAGAGATCATTTATATGACCCGGGAAATAGAAAAAAACATTGATTAGACACCCGGTACACTTATTTTTCCTCAGGCCTTTTTAATAAGAGGGTCCCGGGGCCTCAACCGAAACAACAGCATGAAAGAGGACATATGTCATCCTTTTGAATAATAGATTAGAAGACAGACATTGATTTTAGAAACCCACAGATCATTTTTTGCAAACGGGAAATAGAAAAAAACATTGATTAGACACCCAGTACACTTATTTTTCCTCAGGCCTTTTTAATAAGAGGGTCCCGGAGCCTCAACCGAAACAACAGCATGAAAGAGGAGATATGTCATCCTTTTGAATAATAGATTACAGTAAAAGCATTGATTTTAGAATCCCAGATATCATTTATATGACCCAGGAAATAGAAAAAAACATTGATTAGACACCCAGTACACTCATTTATTCTTAGACCTTTTTAATAAGAGGGTCCCGGAGCCTCAACCGAAACAACAGCATGAAAGAGGACATATGTCATCCTTTTGAATAATAGATTAGAAGACAGGCATTGATTTTAGAAACCCACAGATCATTATTTGCAAACGGGAAATAGAAAAAAACATTGATTAGACACCCAGTACACTCATTTATTCTTAGGCCTTTTTAATAAGAGGGTCCCGGAGCCTCAACCGAAACAACAGCATGAAAGAGGAGATATGTCATCCTTTTGAATAATAGATTACAGGAAAGGCATTGATTTTAGAATCCCAGAGATCATTTATATGACCCGGGAAATAGAAAAAAACATTGATTAGACACTTAGTACACTTATTTATTCTTAGGCCTTTTTAATAAGAGGGTCCCGGAGCCTCAACCGAAACAACAGCATGAAAGAGGAGATATGTCATCCTTTTGAATAATAGATTACAGGAAAGGCATTGATTTTAGAATCCCAGAGATCATTTATATGACCCGTGAAATAGAAAAAAAACATTGATTAGACACCCAGTACACTTATTTATCCTCAGGCCTTTTTAATAAGAGGGTCCCGGAGCCTCAACCGAAACAACAGCATGAAAGAGGAGATATGTCATCCTTTTGAATAATAGATTACAGGAAAGGCATTGATTTTAGAATCACAGAGATAATTTATATGACCCGGGAAATAGAAAAAATCATTGATTAGACACCCAGTACACTCATTTATTCTTAGGCCTTTTTAATAAGAGGGTCCCGGAGCCTCAACCGAAACAACAGCATGAAAGAGGAGATATGTCATCCTTTTGAATAATAGATTACAGGAAAGGCATTGATTTTAGAATCACAGAGATCATTTATATGACCCGGGAAATAGAAAAAAACATTGATTAGACACTTAGTACACTTATTTATTCTTAGACCTTTTTAATAAGAGGGTCCCGGAGCCTCAACCGAAACAACAGCATGAAAGAGGAGATATGTCATCCTTTTGAATAATAGATTACAGGAAAGGCATTGATTTTAGAATCCCAGAGATCATTTATATGACCCGTGAAATAGAAAAAAACATTGATTAGACACCCAGTACACTTATTTATCCTCAGGCCTTTTTAATAAGAGGGTCCCGGAGCCTCAACCGAAACAACAGCATGAAAGAGGAGATATGTCATCCTTTTGAATAATAGATTACAGGAAAGGCATTGATTTTAGAATCCCAGAGATCATTTATATGACCCGGGAAATAGAAAAAAACATTGATTAGACACCCAGTACACTCATTTATTCTTAGACCTTTTTAATAAGAGGGTCACGGAGCCTCAACCGAAACAACAGCATGAAAGAGGAGATATGTCATCCTTTTGAATAATACATTACAGGAAAGGCATTGTTTTTAGAATCCCAGAGATTATTTATATGACCCGGGAAATAGAAAAAAACATTGATTAGACACTCAGTACACTTATTTTTCCTCAGGCCTTTTTAATAAGAGGGTCCCGGAGCCTCAACCGAAACAACAGCATGAAAGAGGAGATATGTCATCCTTTTGAATAATAGATTACAGGAAAGGCATTGATTTTAGAATCCCAGAGATCATTTATATGACCCGGGAAATAGAAAAAAACATTGATTAGACACCCGGTACACTTATTTTTCCTCAGGCCTTTTTAATAAGAGGGTCCCGGGGCCTCAACCGAAACAACAGCATGAAAGAGGACATATGTCATCCTTTTGAATAATAGATTAGAAGACAGGCATTGATTTTAGAAACCCACAGATCATTTTTTGCAAACGGGAAATAGAAAAAAACATTGATTAGACACCCAGTACACTTATTTATCCTCAGGCCTTTTTAATAAGAGGGTCCCGGAGCCTCAACCGAAACAACAGCATGAAAGAGGAGATATGTCATCCTTTTGAATAATAGATTACAGTAAAAGCATTGATTTTAGAATCCCAGATATCATTTATATGACCCAGGAAATAGAAAAAAACATTGATTAGACACCCAGTACACTCATTTATTCTTAGACCTTTTTAATAAGAGGGTCCCGGAGCCTCAACCGAAACAGCAGCATGAAAGAGGAGATATGTCATCCTTTTGAATAATAGATTACAGGAAAGGCATTGTTTTTAGAATCCCAGAGATTATTTATATGACCGGGAAATAGAAAAAAACATTGATTAGACACTCAGTACACTTATTTATCCATAGGCCTTTTTAGCAGAGGCTCCAGGACCCTCAACAAAAACAAGAGCAGGGAGGTGGGCATAGGAGTACAATGTAGTGTGAGAATAATAATGTGAAGGGGAAGATTGCGGATTTGTGGCATTTTAATTTTGTTATCGTGGGAAGTACTTGCAATGACCTTGCTCTGGTGAATCCATATTGCAAATGTGTTTTTTAAGGCACTGTTTGTCTATTTTTTGAATATCAGCATTTGGTAATTGAAGCTCAACTTAAGGCTGGTGAGAACCGACCTTTCTTCTGGCTGTTTGCAAATGTTGTGGCTCTGGACAAACATGTGAATAAGGGGCCATCAGCCATATTCTGCACGCAACCCCTTTGATGATTGTCGATAAACATGAGTCACCTGCAAGCAGAGCTCTTTACTTCTGTCTAAATCATCTTCCTGGTATGGACAGGCCACTGTTTCCCACAGCAAGTCTGAAGCTTGAACTACAAGATTGTCTTGAGTATGGTAGGAAACCAAAGTTTATTTAATTCTGTACTATCACCACAAAAGCTGAACTTCTTGAAGCAACGAAAATGCCAGCAATTTCATGTGCTTATGGATGACAAGGATGTCCTGTCCTGTGGTGCAGAGAGATGGAGAGGATTTTGGGCCTCCCTGTCCACTACCCAGATGTCTCAAACATCACCAGAAACACAAGACAGCGACTCTTGTGAAGTTCCTGGAGTGTTCCGGTAGCCATCTCTTTGCGCCCCGAAAGGAATACTTTATCAGTGCTTTTGTATACATCCGACAACAGCTTCGGAGACTGTGGTGACGCACATGTTATTTACTGTTGTTCCAGCTGTGGCAATATCAATTGGCATTAAAAAGTTAAGATTTGTGGGGGGCGGAGCCTATAGCTGTTGCGGTAGGACGTGTGTTTGAGGAGCTCCAGGTCTTACAAGTTACTTTGGAGTTAGTTTTCAACCTTAATTTAATTTTCTTTTTGGGATTCATAGTCACACTTTCTGGGGCTATCCAAGAGGAGCCCGGTAAAAGCACTAGTCACCCCTTATATCAACGGGTACGGAGACCTGTTTTTTGCCTTTCCGATATGGTGCCGGACACCCCTGAATGAAAAAAAAAGGTAAGATTTGGACTAGTGACGCACATTTTATGCACGCTGTGGCAATTGCAATTTGCAATAAAAATAATCTGCTAACAACCACTACCTACGACCACACCTGACTCCTGAAGTCATGCTTCAGTTATTAACTCAAGTTAAATAAAAAAATTTTTTTTTTTATTATGCTCAGCAGATTCAAAACATACCATTCTTCAATCTTCTAGTCATATCACACGACATGTCAAAATGCTGCATGGAAAATGGCAGTGTGCAAAGTCATAATCTTAGTGAAGCTATAAGTACATTACATTTTCTAAAATAAACAACAATACAGAGAAAAAAAAAAAAAAGGAAAGAGGACATATGGCATCCTTTTAAACAATAGATTACATTTAAGGCATTGATTTGAGAAACCCAGAGATAATTTATTGCTACCGGGAAATCTAAAAAAAAAAATGGATTAGACACCCAGTACACTTATTTATCCTTAGGCCTTATTAGCAGAGGCTCCAGGACCCTCAACAAAACCAGCAGCAGGAAAGAGGACATATGGCATCCTTTAGAAAAATAGATTTCTGGAAAGGCATTGATTTTAGAAACACAGAGATCATTAGTTGCAACCGTGCAATCTAAAAAAACATAGATTATACACCCAGTACACTTCTTTATCCTTAGGCCTTTTTAGCAGAGGCTCCAGGACCCTCCACAAAACCAGCAGCATGAAAGAGGACATATGGATCTGGCAGAGGAAATGTAGTGGGGGGAGGGGTTCCAAAGACGAAGGAAAACGAGGAACTGGAATGTGAGGGTATGGGCCGGGTCTGGAAGTTCAGCAGGAGAGCTTGAGGCGGGAGTTGCTGTTAGTGCTGCCGACAAAACCTATGACGGATAAGGCAGGCAGAAAAAAGGGAGGAGGTTAGGACACTAAAAAAAAATATATATCATTGAGACAGAGTACTGCAACAAATCTCAAGGACTGGAGGGACTGTGTAGTAAACTGAATGTTACATCTATGCAGCACTCTTCAGGTTGGAGTAGCCTGACATTGGAACCACTTGGTGTGGATTGAAACACAGAAATCTTGCTTGGATGGTAGACTAAAAGGACACAGTTTCTTTGTATAGACTGGAACAAAAAAGGGTAATTGGAGGAATAGGATTTTTACCCTAGTTTGGCAGCTTTGCTGTCCTTTTATACGCAGATGAATGAAGACCCCATTCGGAAAGGCAGCAGGTCAGAGAGCCAGAGGTGATGCAGCACATGCAGGTGTGTCTGCCAGTATGATGAAAAAAAGGACTTCTCACAAGAAGCATCAAAATAATGTTGGTCCAAGCAAACCAATTTCCCAGCCCCGGAGGAATATTGTAGGTTGCAGAATACAGCATGGTTGGAAAGAAGGTAGTGGCCCAATAACACAATGGAAAGGAACTGTATTGGATCAAGTGCCAGTCAACCCATCCCTTTATCTTATTAAATATGATGGATTTGATTGTGTCTATGGACTAGAACTCCACAAGGACGAGCGAGTGTCTGCTCTTGAAGTTCTTCCAGATAGAGTTGCTTCATCTCGAATTAGTGATGCTCACTTGGCAGACACAATGATTGGTAAAGCTGTTGAACACATGTTTGAAACAGAAGATGGTTCTAAGGATGAGTGGAGAGGAATGGTCTTAGCAAGAGCTCCCATAATGAACACATGGTTTTATATAACCTACGAGAAGGACCCAGTTTTATATATGTATCAGCTATTAGATGACTACAAAGAAGGAGATCTCCGCATCATGCCAGACTCTAATGATTCCCCTCCAGCAGAAAGAGAACCAGGAGAAGTTGTGGACAGCCTTGTAGGAAAGCAAGTGGAGTATGCCAAAGAAGATGGCTCAAAAAGGACTGGCATGGTAATACACCAAGTGGAAGCCAAACCCTCTGTTTATTTCATAAAATTTGATGACGATTTCCATATTTATGTCTACGATTTGGTGAAGACATCGTAGATGTAATATTTGACTTATTGCCAAACAGGTGGATTTATTAAATGTAAAATATGTAGACAAACCTGTCCACTTCTGTCCAATTATGTGACGCTTCAGATTCCAGGCAAGCCCGCAACCCCTTAAATGAAGTAACGCAGTTTTGTTGCTAAGAACAAAAAAAAAAATTTCCACATCAAAAGGAAACAAACCACGTTCTGTGAATTACAACTCATTTTGCATAATGGAATTTATCCTTTAGAAGGAAACTGATCTAGTAGTGGTGAATTCAAACAAAAGAAGCATGGATGCAAGAGACAAACTGGGCGAATTCTGTACATTTTCAAAGTGGGGGAAAAAAAGGTTATAAAAATGTAATTGTTGTATTTCTTAAGCACTCATTCCTCATCAATACAAGTCCAGTTTGATATATCTAACTACTTTAACATAGTTATCAGTATGTATTTAAATTAAAAGTATTTTTCCCAGTGTTACTTATGTCTTATAATGTGGGGAGTGTGGTGCTGCAGTTCAGTTATCCAGCTGCCCAGTGATGTAGGGTTTTTTTTTTTTCTTTGGTCCCTCTTGTTACAACTTTCTGATTCATAATATTTTGTTACTTTTTGTACCTGTTTTGTCAGAAATCTTGTTATAGTACAACAATTGACAACTTATTTCCATTTTTTTTTATCCCATCCCAGTAAAAACGATTATTCAGCAAAAAAAAAAGAGGACATATGGCATCCTTTTGAAAATTAGATTACAGGAAAGGCATTGATTTTAGAAACACAGAGATCATTAATTGCAACCGTGAAATCTCAAAAAACATAGATTATACACCCAGTACACTTCTTTATCCTTAGGCCTTTTTAGAAGAGGCTCCCGGAGCCTCAACAGAAACAACAGCATGAAAGAGGACATATGGCATCCTTGTGACTAATAGATTACAGGAAAGGCATTGATTTTAGAAACCCTGGGATAATTTGTTGCAACCGTGAAATCTAAAAAAAGATTGATTAGACACCCAGTACACTTATTTATCCTTAGGTCTTTTTTTAGCAGAGGCTCCAGGACCCTCCACAAAACCAGCAGCAGGAAAGAGGACATATGTCATCCTTTTGAAAATTAGATTACAGGAAAGGCATTGATTTTAGAAACACAGAGATCATTAGTTGCAACCGGGAAATAGAAAAAAACATTGATTAGACACCCAGTACACTTCTTTATCCTTAGGCCTTTTTAGCAGAGGCTCCAGGACCCTCCACAAAACCAGCAGCACGAAAGAGGACATATGGCATCCTTTTGAAAATTAGATTACATGAAAGGCATTGATTTTAGAAACACAGAGATCATTAGTTGCAACCGTGAAATCTAAAAAAACATTGATTAGACACCCAGTACACTTATTTATCCTTAGGCCTTTTTATTAAGAGGCTCCCAGAGCCTCAACAGAAACAACAACATGAAAGAGTACATATTGCATCCTTGTGAATAATAGATTACAGGAAAGGCATTGATTTTAGAAACCCGTGGATAATTTTTTGCAACCGTGAAATCTAAAAAAACATAGATTAGACACCCAGTACACTTCTTAATCCTTAGTCCTTTTTAGCAGAGGCTCCAGGACCCTCACCAAAACCAGCAGCAGGAAAGAGGACATATGGCATACTTTTGTAAATTAGATTACAGGAAAGGCATTGATTTTAGAAACACAGAGATCATTAGTTGCAACTGGGAAATAGAAAAAAACATTGATTAGACACCCAGTACACTTCTTTATCCTTAGGCCTTTTTAATAAGAGGCTCCCGGAGCCTCAACAGAAACAACAGCATGAAAGAGTACATATGGCATCCTTGTGAATAATAGATTACAGGAAAGGCATTGATTTTAGAAACCCGGGGATAATTTGTTCCAACCGTGAAATCTAAAAAAACATAGATTAGACACCCAGTACACTTCTTTATCCTTAGGCCTTTTTAGCAGAGGCTCCAGGACCCTCAACAAAACCAGCAGCAGGAAAGAGGACATATGGCATACTTTTGTAAATTAGATTACAGGAAAGGCATTGATTTTAGAAACACAGAGATCATTTATATGACCCGGGAAATAGAAAAAAACATTGATTGGACACCCAGTACACTTCTTTATCCTTAGGCCTTTTTATAAGAGGGTCCCGGAGCCTCAACAGAAACAACAGCATGAAAGAGGACATATGGCATCCTTTTGAAAAATAGATTACAGGAAAGGCATTGATTTTAGAAACACAGAGATAATTTGTTACAACCGGGAAATCTAAAAAAACATTGAATAGACACCCAGTACACTTATTTATCCTTAGGCCTTTTTAGCAGAGGCTCCAGGACACTCAACAAAACCAGCAGAAGGAAAGAGGACATATGGCATCCTTTTGAAAAAAAGATTATAGGAAAGGCATTGATTTTAGAAACCCAGAGATAATTTGTTGAAAATGGAAATTTGAATCCAAAAAATGATTCGATGGACACCCAGTACACTTCTTTCTCCTTAGGCCTTTTTATAAGAGGGTCCAGGACCCTCAAACAAAACACCAGCAGGAAAGAGGACATATGGCATCCTTTTGAACAATAGAGTACAGGAAAGGCATTGATTTTAGAAACCCAGAGATAATTTTTTGCAAATGGAAATTTCAATCAAAAAAATGATTCGATGGACACCCAGTGCATTTCTTTCTCCTTAGGCCTTTTTATAAGAGGATCCTGGACCCTCAAAAAAAACACCAGCAGGAAAGAGGATGTATGGCATCCTTTTGAACAATAGAGTACAGGTACAGCATTGATTTTACAAACCCAGAGATCATTTTGGTCAAATGTTAAATAGAAAAAAAAAATGAGTGGACACCCAGTACACCTCTTTCTCCTTAGGCCTTTTTATAAGAGGGTCCAGGACCCTCAAAAAAAACACCAGCAGGAAAGAGGACGTATGGCATCCTTTAGAACAATAGAGTACAGGTACAGCATTGATTTTAAAAACCCAGAGATCATTTTTGTCAAATGTTAAATAGAAAAAAAAATGAGTGGACACCCAGTACACCTCTTTTTCCTTAGGCCTTTTTATAAGAGGGTCCAGGACCCTCAAAAAAAACACCAGCAGGAAAGAGGACGTATGGCATCCTTTTGAACAATAGAGTACAGGAAAGGCATTGATTTTACAAACCCAGAGATAATTTTGGTCAAATTTGAAATAGAAAAAAAAAATGAGTGGACACCCAGTACACCTCTTTCACCTTAGGCCTTTTTATAAGAGTGTCCAGGACCCTCAAACAAAATACCAGCAGGAAAGAGAACATATGGCATACTTTTGAACAATAGAGTACTGGTACGGCATTGATTTTAGAAACCCACAGATAATTGTTTGGAAAAGTGAAATAGCCCCAAAAACCATGCTTGGACTCCCACTCCAGGTCGTTCTCCTTCAGCTTTTTTATAAGAGGGTCCAGCACCCTCAACATAAACAACTGCAGGAAACACCACCACATATGCCATCCTTTTGCACAAGCGAGTACAGGTATGGCATCCATTTTAGAAACCCAGAGATAATTGAGAGGAACCAGGAACATTTTTCAAAAAATTTGCTGGGGCACCCATTACAGGTCGTTCTCCTTCAGCCTTTTTATACCATGGGCCATGACCCGCAACAGCCACAACAGCAATAAACACCACATATGCCACCCTTTTGCACAATAGAGTACAGGTATGGCATAGATGGAACACGGAGATAATTTAGAGCAACCAAGAGATGGATAAAGATGCTTGGTCGGTCCTACTCTTTCAAATTTGTGGCATTTTGCATTCAATTTAATGGTCCACCAGATATGAGTGGTGTGCTAAGTTGTACAATTCGTAACAGTTTAATCACTAGTGTTATGTGCCTTATTTTTTTTATTTGAGTTTTGTACCCACATAGCTGCAGCAGAGGCCAGAAAAAATCGGAATGTACAAATGACTGAAAAATTTGGGTATTGTTGTAGCAACTGCTGTAGCAGCGGCCAGAAAAATTTATGTTTGTAAAACATTTATAAAGTGCCCTAAAAGCTTGTGGCTTGAACACTAGTTGTTGGCGGATAAGTCAAGCAAGTCCTCCGGCTTTATAAAAAAAAAAAAAAGGTCAGCCTGTGTACCAGTTGTAGCCCAAGCCAGCTCATCTCATCATCAGGCCTTTTTTATTCAAATGTATCGCCCAATGTCAGTCCCTTCGGGATCCAGCCCTCATTCATTTTTATAAAAGTGAGATAGTCAAGGCTTTTTTGACCTAGGCGACTTCTCTTCTCAGTGACAAAACCTCCTGCTGCACTAAAAGTCCTTTCGGACAGGACACTTGAAGCGGGGCAGGCCAGAAGTTCCATTGCAAATTGGGATAGCTCAGGCCACAAGTCCAGCCTGCACACCCAGTAGTCAAGGGGTCCATCGCTCCTGAGAGTGTCGAGATCCGCAGTTAAAGCTAGGTAGTCTGCTACAGTGACGTGCAGTGAGGTCAGAGGCAGGTGAGGCACTGGCTAGGATATGCCTTCATTCTTTAGATATCCTTTGTTGAAGAAATAACAATGTACATGGGTGAGCCAATCACATGAGGTATCTATTGTGCAGCCACCAATCAGCAGCTACTGAACATATTTAGATATGATTTTCAACAAAGGATATCAAGAGAATGAAGGAAATTAGATATTAGACTTAAATTGGACAGAGGGGGTGGGAGAGACAGGGAGAGAGAGACAGAGGGGAAGAGAGAGAGACAAAGAGACAGAGGGGAAGAGACAGAGACAAAGAGAGACAGAGGGTAGAGAGACAGAGAAAGAGACCATGGGGGAGAATGAGACACGTAAGGAGAGAGACAGAGGGGTAGGGAGAGACAGGGAGAGAGAGATGGATAGAGAGAGAGAGAGAGAGAGAGAGACAGAAAAAGAGAGAGAGAGAGAGAAAGAGAGAGAGAGAGAGAGAGAGAGAGAGAAGAGAGAAGAGAGAGAGACACACAGGGGGAGAGAGAAAGAGAGACAAAGAGAGACAGAGGGTAGAGAGACAGAGAAAGAGACCATGGGGGAGAATGAGACACGTAAGGAGAGAGACAGAGGGGGTGGGAGAGACAGGGAGAGAGAGATGGATAGAGAGAGAGAGAGACAGAAAAAGAGAGAGAGACACAGAGGGGGAGAGAGAAAGAGAGACACAGAGGGGAGAGAGAGAGACAGAGGGGGTGGGAGAAAGGGAGAGACAGAGGGGGAGGGAGAAAGGGAGAGACAGAGGGGGAGGGAGAGAGAGAGACAGAGGAGAGAGAGAGACAGGGGAGAGAGAGAGACACAGAGGGGAGAGAGAGAGATAGAGGGGAGGGGGAGAGGGGAGGGGGATAGGGAGGGAGGGAGGGAGAGCGAGAGAGAGAGACAGAGGGGGAGGGATAGAGAGAGAGAGACACAGAGGGGGAGAGAGAAAGAGAGACACAGAGGGGAGAGAGAGAGACACAGAGGGGGTGGGAGAAAGGGAGAGACAGAGGGGGAGGGAGAAAGGGAGAGACAGAGGGGGAGGGAGAGAGAGAGACAGAGGAGAGAGAGAGACAGGGGAGAGAGAGTGAGACACAGAGGGGAGAGAGAGAGATAGAGGGGAGGGGGAGAGGGAGGGAGAGCGAGAGAGAGAGATAGAGGGGGAGGGATAGAGAGACAGAGGGGGAGGGATAAAGAGACAGAGGGGGAGGGATAGAGAGACAGAGGGGAGAGAGAGAGATATAGAGGGGAGAGAGAGACAGAGGGGAGAGAGAGAGAGACAGAGGGGAGAGAGAGACAGAGGGGGGAGAGAGAGAGCGAGAGACAGAGGGGGAGGGATAGAGAGACAGAGGGGGAGGGATAGAGAGACAGAGGGGGAGGGATAGAGAGACAGAGGGGGAGGGATAGAGAGACATAGGGGAGAAAGAGAGAGAAAGAGAGAGACAGAGGGGGGAGAGGGGATAGAGAAAGACAGAGGGAAGAGAGAGACAGGGGGTAGAGAGAGAGAGACAGGGGGGAGAGAGAGAGAGACACAGAGGGGAGAGAGAGAGAGACAGAGAGGAGAGAGAGAGAAGAGAGAGAGAGAGAGACAGAGGGGGAGAGAGAGACAGAGGGGGAGAGAAAGAGAGACACAGAAGGGAGAGAGAGAGACAGAGGGGGAGGGAGAAAGGGAGAGACAGAGGGGGAGGGAGAAAGGGAGAGACAGAGGGGGAGGGAGAGAGAGAGAGACAGAGGGGAGAGAGAGAGACAGAGGGGAGAGAGAGAGGAGAGAGAAAGAGAGACACAGAGGGGAGAGAGAGAGACAGAGGGGGGAGAGAGAGAGAGAGAGAGAGGAGAGAGAAAGAGAGACACAGAGGGGAGAGAGACAGAGGGGAGAGAGAGAGCAGAGAGACAGAGGGGAGAGAGAGAGAAGAGAGAGAGACAGAGGGGGAGAGAGAGACAGAGGGGAGAGAGAGAGAGAGAGAGAGACAGAGGGGAGAGAGACAGAGGGGAGAGAGAGAGACAGAGGGGAGAGAGAGAGATACAGAGGGGAGAGAGAGAGAGAGAGAGAGAGAGAGAGAGAGGGGAGAGAGAGAGAGACAGAGGGGAGAGAGAGAGACAGAGGGGAGAGAGAGAGAGAGACAGAGGGGGAGGGATAGAGAGACAGAGGGGAGGGATAGAGAGACAGAGGGGAGAAAGAGAAAGACAGAGGGGAGAGAGAGAGACAGGGGGGAGAGAGAGAGACAGAGGGGAGAGAGAGAGACACAGAGGGGAGAGAGAGAGACAGGGGGGAGAGAGACACAGAGGGGAGAGAGAGAGACACAGAGGGGAGAGAGAGAGACACAGAGGGGAGAGAGAGACACAGAGGGGAGAGAGGGAGACACAGAGGGGAGAGAGAGACACAGAGGTAGGGGAGAGAGAGACACAGAGGGGAGGGAGTAGAGAGAGAAGAGAGAGAGAAGAGAGAGACAGAGGGGAGAGAGAGAGAGAGAGAGAGAGAGAGAGAGACAGAGACAGAGGGGGAGAGAGAGACAGAGGGGGAGAGAAAGAGAGACACAGAGGGGAGAGAGAGAGACAGAGGGTGAGGGAGAAAGGGAAAGACAGAGGGGGAGGGAGAAAGGGAGAGACAGAGGGAGGGAGAAAGGGAGAGACAGAGGGGGAGGGAGAGAGAGAGAAAGACAGAGGGGAGAGAAACAGAGGGGAGAGAGAGGAGAGAGAAAGAGAGACACAGAGCGGAGAGAGAGAGACAGAGGGGAGAGAGAGAGAGGAGAGAGACAGAGGGGAGAGAGAGAGAGAGAGAGAGAGAGAGAGAGAGAGAGAGAGAGAGAGAGAGAGACAGAGAGAGAGAGAGAGAAGAGAGAGAGAGACAGAGGGGGAGAGAGAGACAGAGGGGAGAGAGAGAGAGACAGAGGGGAGAGAGAGAGACAGAGGGGAGAGAGAGAGAGAGACAGAGGGGAGAGGGAGAGAGACAGAGGGGAGAGAGAGAGAGGGGAGATAGAGAGAGAGAGACAGATGGGAGAGAGAGACAGAGGGGGATGGAGAAAGGGAGAGGCAGAAGGGAGAGAGAGAGAGAGGGGAGAGAGAGAGAGAGGAGAGAGAAAGAGAGGAGAGAGAGAGACAGAGGGGGAGATAGAGAGACAGAGGGGAGGGATAGAGAGACAGAGGGGAGAAAGAGAGAGACAAAGGGGAGAAAGAGAGAGACAGAGGGGAGAGAGATAGAGAAAGACAGAGGGGAGAGAGAAAGACAGAGGGGAGAGAGAAAGACAGAGGGGAGAGAGAGAGACAGAGGGGATAGAGAGAGACAGAGGGGATAGAGAGAGACAGAGGAGAGAGAGAGAGACAGAGGGGGGGAGAGAGAGACAGAGGGGGGAGAGAGAGAGACAGAGGGGGGAGAGAGAGAGAGAGACAGAGGGGAGAGAGAGAGACAGAGGGGAGAGAGAGAGAGAGACAGAGGGGAGAGAGAGAAGAGAGAGAGAGAGAGACAGAGGGGGAGAGAGAGACAGAGGGGGAGAGAAAGAGAGACACAGAAGGGAGAGAGAGAGACAGAGGGGGAGGGAGAAAGGGAGAGACAGAGGGGGAGGGAGAAAGGGAGAGACAGAGGGGGAGGGAGAGAGAGAGAGACAGAGGGGAGAGAGAGAGAAGAGAGAGAGAGAGAGACAGGGGAGGGGAGAGAGAGAGACAGGGGAGGGGAGAGAGAGAGACAGGGGAGGGGGGAGAGAGAGACAGGGGAGGGGGGAGCGAGAGACAGGGGAGAGGGGGGAGAGAGAGACAGGGGAGGGGGATGAGAGAGAGACAGGGGGGGAGAGAGACAGGGGAGGGGGGGAGAGAGACAGGGGAGGGGGGAGAGAGACAGGGGAGGGGGGAGAGAGACAGCAAATTGAGCACATACCTTTAATCTGCAGCTCTGCTAGCCATGGTGACACTGTCTGACTCAGGCACTTCACACTACGGCACCGGGCAACTGCATTACAGAGCACACAGGCAGCTTCTTTCCCCTCAGCAGGAAATGACAGTTTGAAATCAGAACGTTGCCCCAGGTCACCATGGCAATGCTCTGATTTAAAACTGTCATGACTAGGAGACAGCGTCACAGCACAGGCAGAAGAAGGAGGGTTGTACCGGTGGGGGGGGCGAGGGGGGGGCGGGGGCGGCCCGGGGGCCGCGGGGGGGTGGGGGGGGCCTCAAGAAAAAAAAAAGTTGAAAAAAAACAGTTGGTAAAAAAAAAATTACACCAGTACCAATACATCAATACATAGTATGTGTCACTCACCACCGGCACCTATACAATTCCATTTCCAATACACATACACACTTGACGTGACAGTCTGAGTCTCTCTCTAGTGTTACCTACCTCAGACAGCACAGCATGCAGTGCCAACAGTGTCACACAGTCACAGCCGCAGGTGATGTTTGCTCTGAGTCTTCTCTGTGCCTCCCTCACATATTTCCCGCCCAGCAAGTCAGTCAGCCCGCCCCAGACCAGAGAGGACATGCTCCTGTATCTGATTGGCTGAGGGGCGGGCAGGGCTCCAGAGGCTTCAAGAGAGAAGCCTCCGGTGGGAGCGGTATGGGCTGCAAAGAGAGTGAGCGCTTAGCCACTGGGTGGCACTGTGGCACACTCTCTCTAGCAGCCCATACTATACACATTCATATTGCGCAATGGAAGGGTAGCTGGCCTCTACTTCCTTGCGCAATATGAATGTGATTGAGGGTAATCAGGTAGGCCGTATAGAACTCCCCCGATAGGGAGATTAAAAGGGATTAAAGTGCTAAGAATAGTACTAATATAAACACAACCTAGTTACGATGGTTCAAAAACTGCATGTCTTGTTGTTATATTTGGTGAGGGTAATCAGGCAGGCCATATAGACCTCCCCCGATAGGGTGAGTAACAGGTATTAAACTAATAAGAACAGTACTACTTAACACAACCTAGTTACCATGGGTCCCAGACAACATGTCTTGTTGTTATATTTGGTGAGGGTAATAAGGCAGGCCGTATAGACCTCCCCCGATAGGGAGAGTAAAAGGGATTAAAGTGCTAAGAATAGTACTAATATAAACACAACCTAGTTACGATGGTACCAAAACCGCATGTCTTGTTGTTATATTTGGTGAGGGTAATCAGGCAGGTCATATAGACCTCCCCCAATAGGGAGAGTAAAAGGGATTAAAGTGCTAAGAATAGTACTAATATAAACACAACCTAGTTAACATGGGTCCCAGACCGCATGTCTTGTTGTGATACTTTGACAGGGTAATTGTGCAGACCATATAGACCTCCCCCAATAGGGGGAGTTAAAGGGATTAAAGTGCTAAGAATAGTACTACTACTTAACACAACCTAGTTACCATGAGTCCCAGAACGCATGTTTTATTATTATACTTTGTCAGGGTAATTATATATCTAACAAATCTATCGATTTATCTTCTATCGATTCTATCTATCAATCTATGTATATCTATCTATCTATCAAATCTATCTATCTCGTGCCCGGACTGTTTTGAGACAGCCACTTGTGTTTTTGACAAATTTGAAGTAGGAGGACAGACTAATCACAGGGATTAAACTGCTATGAATAGTACTACTTAAGACAACCTAGTTATACCAGTACCAACATGGGTCCCACACCGCATGTCTTATTATTATATTTGGTCAGGATAATCATGCAGACCATATACACCTCCCCCGATAGGGGGAGTAACAGGGATTAAAGTGCTAAGAATAGTACTACTTAACACAACCTAGTTACCATGGGTCCCAGACCGCATGTCTTATTATTATATTTTGTCAGGATAATCATGCAGGCCATATACACCTCCCCCGATAGGGGGAGTAACAGGGATTAAAGTGCTAACAATAGTACTACTTAACACAACCTAGTTACCATGGGTCCCAGACCGCATGTCTTATTATTATATTTTGTCAGGATAATCATGCAGGCCATATAGACCTCCCCCGATAGGGGGAGTAACAGGGATTAAAGTGCTAAGAATAGTACTACTTAACACAACCTAGTTGCCATGGGTCCCAGACCGCATGTCTTATTATTATATTTTGTCAGGATAATCATGCAGGCCATATACACCTCCCCTGATAGGGGGAGTAACAGGGATTAAAGTGCTAAGAATAGTACTACTTAACACAACCTAGTTAACATGGGTCCCAGACCGCATGTTTTGTTGTTATACTTTGTCAGGGTAATCAGGCAGGCCATATAGACCTCCCCCGATAGGGGGAGTAACAGGGATTAAAGTGCTAACAATAGTACTACTTAACACAACCTAGTATCCATGGTTCCCAGACCACATGTTTTATTATTATACTTTTTCAGGCTAATTATATATCTATCAAATCGATCTATTTATCTTCGATCGATTCTATCTAACTAGCAATCTATGTATATCTATCTATCAAATCTATCTATCTTGTGGCCGGACTGTTTTGAGACAGCCACTTGGGTTTAGGACAAATTTGAAGTAGGAGGACAGACCAATCATCTTCATTGATCTCCCTGTTCCAAAAATGCAGGCCATATAGACCTCCCCCGATAGGGGGAGTAACAGGTAGTAGTAAACTGCTAAGAATAGTACTACTTAACACACCACGGGTCCCAGACCGCATGTCTTATTGTTATACTCTGTCAGGGAAATTATATATCTTTCAAATCTATCTATTTATCTATCAAATCTATCTAACTATCAATCGTATCTATCAAATGTATATTGCATCTATTGATCGATGTAATTCGTATCTATTAAATGTATATTGCATCTTTTGATCTATGTAATTTGTATCTATCAAATGTATATTGCATCTTTTGATCTATATAAATTATATCTATCAAATGGATATTGCATCTATTGATCTATGTAATTCGTATCTATCAAATGTATATTGCATCTATTGATCTATGTAATTTGTATCGTTCATATGTATATTGCATCTTTTGAGCTATGTAATCTATGTATCTATCTATCTATCATATCTATCTATCTCATGGTTGTGCAAATGGACTGTTTGCGGTTGTTTGCGGTGCGTTACACTTGGAGTTTGGTCTGTCACTGTGAAGCGGGCGTAACCCTTACACTACCTGATCGATACAACATCATAACTGATGTTTTAAAGCACGTTATTCCAAACTATTTAGGAATGTTAGATGATTTATGCCCTTTAGGGGTTAAAAGCAGACTCTGCTTCAACTATGTAATTTTCCATGGGAGTTTTGCCATGGATCCCCCTCCGGCATGCCACAGTCCAGGTGTTAGTACCCTTGAAACAACTTTTCCATCACTATTGTGGCCAGAAAGAGTCCTTGTGGGTTTTAAAGTTCGCCTGCCTATTAAAGTCAATGGCGGTTCGCCCGGTTCACCGGTTCGCGAACAGTCGCGGAAGTTCGAGTCCGCCGTTCGCGAACCAAAATTTTTAGGTTCGCGACATCACTACCAGTGAGGACGCTCCTGAACCTGAATCCAGTAAGGACACTCTTGAATCTGAACCCAGTGAGGACACTCCTGAATCTGAATCCGGTAAGGACACATTGGATATTGAACCAGAAGTTGGCAAGACCTGGTAAGATCTTGTCCTGCTATTTGCTGATAACTGGGTATAGCTTTTCATTTTGGAGTACATCTAAGCCTCAGCCAAGAGGTTTATTCTGATCCAGAAGTGGATAATCATATGTCTAGGATTGGGCTTGGCCTTTTCATTGGGTGTGTGCATTGTCATCTGTCATGAAGTACATTCACCTATCAACCCTGAAGACGATTCCGTTGTTGGAAGCTCATCATATGTTACACTCAAGTTTCCTCATGATGACTACAAAAAGATGAATTCAAGCTTTCTCATGACTACAAAAAGATTTTTTGCTTTCATAATTTTCCAGCTCTTTGGATTCCAGAAATCCATAGCCTAGGCATTTTCCTTTTGCTTTTTCAAGACATCTCCAACCCCCCTCCTTGCAGCTTCTACCTGCTCTCCATGTTGTTGTTATTGTTCTCTCTCCATTTGGATTGCATTGGGTGCCTCAAGGTTATCTTTAAGGAGGGGGCTCTGTCACATATGCCTGCCTGCTATCAATGTCCCTTTAAGACTGCCTTCCCTGCTTCTGTCAATCATGCTGTTTTATGTGTAGTCTGCATTCATTCTACTGCTGGAACTTACATGTCTAATTAATTATTCATACACCTGATTCTCTCCGCCTCTATTTAAGTCAGGTCAGGCCTATTGTGCTTTGCACTAGCTTTGAAGTTTGTTCCAGATTTACAGATCCCTGTGTTTGTTCCAGCATGGACATTCCTAGAGATATTCAAGTTACAGCATTACCTACCTGCTAAAGCCTTATTTCTACTAAACTGAAAGTAACCATATATTTCCTGCATTGTTTCCTGGACACTGCTATTATACTAACTCGGAACTCAATCTAAATCACAAGTTTGTATTTTGCTATAATCATTCTCTGATGGCTACAACTGACTCTTTCTCTGAACATTTCAACTATTCACTGCTACAAGTTGTCATTGCTAAAATATTCTCCTGCAAATATATATTTTCAAAATTATGCATTTATGTGTTCAGTTAAACTGCTTTCCTCTAATTCTGCAATATTTGCCACAACAGTATTAAATGCTTTAACTTTCAACTTG
Source organism: Bombina bombina (assembly GCF_027579735.1). Lineage (NCBI taxonomy): Eukaryota > Metazoa > Chordata > Amphibia > Anura > Bombinatoridae > Bombina > Bombina bombina. The sequence goes on along the minus strand of NC_069502.1, from coordinate 2,538,492 downwards.
TCTATCATCTATTCTGCTCTGCTTATTACTCTGGCATATAGCTCTAACTAATAGTGTGTGCTGTGAACCTGCAGCAACTCCATGCTACTATGGATCACAATCTGTTTCCTTTGAAGCCTCCCTTAATATCTTGTATTGTTTTGTTTTACACTTCATGAATCCTGCAGCAACTCCTAGCAACTATGAGTCAAAGTATATATTATCTGTTTCCTTTGAAGTCAGAATATATTGCATACATATGTTTCAAACTTCATCAACCCTGCAACTCCTTGCAACTATGAATCACAGAATCTCAACTATCCACGTCCAGGATACTCTTCCCCAGGTCAGGGGTCGGTGTCTCCAATTCCTTAACACTGCCCCGAGGGTCTGTCTCCTGAGCGGTTATACACCAGAATGTGACAGACTGTAGGCAGTATGTGGGAGTTAATAGAGGTGTCCTAAGGAGTGTTGTAATGCTTGTGAGATATTCCACTATCAGACTGAACTCGGCCAGTAGTCTTCTTATCCCGGCATCGAGCTGGAATGATAGGGAATATCCCAGAGTAGAGAAAGTTTGCAAGATGAGGTAAGCGGCACTCACCACAGGCAGGATAGTTTTCGGCAGGAACAGGCAGGGAATCAGAGAAAGGCAGTTCAAAGGGTAAACCACTAGAATGGTCAGGCAGACAGGGTCTTGCAACAGAGAGGCAATCCAGAGCAATAGGGTTAATCAAGCAGAGTAGTCAGACAGACAGGGTTCAGCAATAGAATATAAATCCAGCAGTTTAGGGGTAAGCAGGCAGAGTGGTCAGACAAGCAGAGTTCAGCAGCAGTATATAAATCTAGCAGTTCAGGGTTAACCGGCAGAGTGGTCAGACAAGCAGAGTTCAGCAGCAGTATATCTGTGCAGCAATAATAACACCCAGGAGAACACTAAGAAACACCTATACTTGGGCAGAGAATGTAAGTGAAGCAAGTACTTACATAGCTGCCGATTCGCACTAAGGCCCCAACTTATCAAAGGTCTTGCGGACCTGATCCGACACTGCGGATCAGGTCCGCAAGACCTCGCTAAATGCGGAGAGCAATACGCTCTCCGCATTTAACACAACGCCGCCCCCTGCTGACTCGCGGCCAAGGTTATGGAGCAGCGGTCTTTAGACCACTGCTTCATAAGTTGTGTTTCTGGCGAGTCTAACACGGCCCTTCAAGCTCCGTATGGAGCTTGATAAATGGGCCTGCAAGAACTCAAGGACTCGGTTTCATAGAGGAGCAGATGTGTGGCGATGATGTCATCGCCACATGCTCAGAAAAACTGCCGGATCCCTGGCAACCACCAGAGCATCCTAGGCAATGAGCAGAGAGGAAGCGGTGCATCCCTGGCAACAGCCAGGGTGGTGCAACAATTGTAGGTTAGACATTGCCTAAGTATAGGCGGTATTAGCGACTTAGCTGGGCAATTCAGGCATGTGTAGGTAAGACGCGACGTAAGTGTAGGCGGTCAGGGGGAGATATCTGTGAGCAGCAGGGAGAGTGTAGGTTAGCACTGACATAGGTGTAGGTGGTCGGTGGGAGCTAGCGAGGCAGTGACGTAGTTAAAGGTAGGTTAGGTGTGACGTAGTTATAGGCTTTTACGGGAGAATGAATGGTGCATGCTAATGGGAGTAGGCTGCACCAGTGTAAATTTTTCTTAGCATTGAAGTGCAGGTTGCCAGGAGCTATCAGCTGTCAAGACTACATTGCCTGAGGTAGTTTGAGTAGGTGTAGTAAAACTTAGGTCCCACAGGCAATATTTGGAATGTGACTATAATGAAACTAATTTTAGTTTCAGTGAGAGCAATGTCTGCGCTGTGTAGGCCCACTTAAATATCCCCAATGCAAGTGGTGACGTCACACTCCTATTGACATCTAGGGTAGAGACATCACTGCTCGCTGGCATTGACAACAGATCGATGAACTGCTAGGCCGACGAGGCCAGTATGTCAGTTTCTCGTCAGTCTGTCGATGTTTTGAACATCTGGGCCAGAGAGGGAGAGGCAGATAGACAGACATAGAGAGATAGGCAGACAGAGACCCTGATGTTCAAAGCATCAAGAGACCATTAGGTGACTGCTTCGATCGCCTTGTCTGCATCGCAGTTGACGGTCTGTCAAAAAATTCTATAAAAAAGGGGCATGTCAGAGCAATGCTGCTGAGTGGTGATGTCTCTCTCTTATAAATCAATAGGAGCGTGACATCACCGCCCACATCACCACTTGTCTGCATTTTACTGTGGGGGGCTGTATTTGAAGTCTGCTTACACACTGCAGACAGTGCGCTCACTGAAACTAAAATTAGTTTCACTGTTGACACACTTCAAATATTGCCATGGGGTCCTAAGTTTATTTGAACCTACACTAAATAGCTCAGGTGATGTAGTATCAGCAAGCTGATAGGTAGCGAAGCAAACATATTGAACATATTGATCTTGTGTCAATGTATCCAAAGTAAAGCTACTCCCACTAGCACGCCTCACTAACTACCCCTGAATGCCTATACCTATCTATGTCACATTTAAGCTGCACTCCTACCTGCTCCACCTCGCTACCTCCCACCGAATGCCTATACCTGCATCACAGCTAACCTACACTCCCCCTGCACCACCCAGCTAACCCCCTAACCGCCTAACCAACACACCCTCAGAATGCCCAGCTAAGTCCCTAATACCGCCTACACTTATGTAATGTCTAACCTACACTCTTCTGTGTAAACCCCAGCTAACCCCAACATACTGCCTACTGTCAGAAAAATACTTTATACTAACTAATAAACCTCCCCATTATAACTATGAAGCTATGTCACTAAAATTATAATCAACTATTAAATAATGTGTAACAGAGATGCGATAAAACCTCAGCAGCTGACCACTGGGGTGCGGCTCCTGGAACTCAGTGCCAGATCGGAATTGATCCCCGGTCTGCTGCGGGTGGTGACATCACGCTCCCATTGACTTCTAAGGGAGATACATCACCGCTCGCTGGCACTGCTCGGCCACACCTCTTTTCCTTAAATCCCTCGGCCAAGGCTGATAAGGCCAGTAAGGTAGTATCTCAATAGTCTGTAAATGCTTTAAATATTGGGGCCAATGAGAGAAAAGTTATGTGGGGGGGGAAAGAAAATGCTGAGAGTTAAAGGGACATGAAACCTAAAATTTGTCTTTCATGATTCAGATAGAGAATATAATTTAAAATAACTTTCCAATTTAATTTTATTATCTAATTTGCTTCATTCTCTAGTTATCCTTTTCTTACCAAGCATATCTAGATAGGCTCAGGAGCTTGAATCTATCTGCTAATTGGTGGCTGAACGTGTATGCCCATTTTCATTGGCTTACAAATGTTTTTATATAGATCCAATAAGTGCATTGCTGCTTCTTCAATAAAATAATTACATTTTACAAACAGAATAAATTGGAAAGTTGTTAAAAATGTATTATCTATTAAAGAAATTTTTTTGGGTTTCATGACCTTTTAAAACTAAGCAGTTTAGCAGTGAAACAATAGCAATATAAAAAATATATATCAAAATTTCTGACAATTTAGAAAATAATCTGTACAATAGCTTCAAATAATATATATCAATTAATTTAAATAGGATATAACGCCTTCCGAACAACTGTTAATTTAAATATATATCACATAAAATACTTAAAAAAATTGCTCTGAGTTAAAATTTCACCTTAATTTCACCGTAATTTATTTTCAACAAACAAGCATGCAAATGCACGACCAGTGACAGCTTGTGCATAGTGATGTCGCGAATAGTTCGCCGGCGAATAGTTCCCGGCGAACATAGCTTGTTCGCATTCAACGCGGCGGGCGAACATATGCGATGTTCGATCCACCTCCTATTTGTCATCATTGAGTAAACTTTGACCCTGTATCTCACAGTCTGCAGACACATTTCAGACTATCAGCAGCAGACACTCCCTCCCAGACACTCCCAGCTCCTGGACAGCAGCCATTTTAGATTCATTCTGATCCTGAATTCTTAGTGAGAGGAGGGATAGTGTAGCTGCTGCTGATTTTATAGAGAAATTCATAGCTAGTCTAGTGTATTCAGTGTCCACTACAGTCCTGAAGGACTCATCTGATCTCTGCTGTAAGGACAGCACCTCAAAAGCCCTTTTTAGGGCAAGAACATCTTTTTATTTTTTTTTTGCCTGTGTAATTTTGACTGTGAAACATCAGTCTGCTAGTGTAATCTAATTGAAGTTGCCTGCCTGCCAGCATGTGTGCCAGGCCCACTTGCTAAGTGCCACCACTCATATCTGTTGTAACAGTAATGTAAATTTTTTAAAAAAAACTTTTTTGACTGTGAAACATCAGTCTGCTAGTGTAATCTAATTGCAGTTGCCTGCCTGCCAGCGTGTGTGCCAGGCCCATTTGCCAACTAGTGCCACCACTCAGAGTCATTTGTTGTAACAGTAGTGTAAATATTTAAAAAAAAAAACTTTTTTGACTGTGAAACATCAGTCTGCTAGTGTAATCTAATTTAAGTTGCCTGCCTGCCAGCGTGTGTGCCAGGCCCACTTGCCAACTAGTGTGACCAATCATATTTGTTATAACAGTAGTGTAAATATTTAAAATAAAAACTTTTTTGACTGTGAAACATCAGTCTGCTAGTGTAATCTAATTGCAGTTGCCTGCCTGTCAGCGTGTGTGCCAGGCTCACTTGCCAAGTTAGTGCCACCACTAATATTTGTTGTAACAGTAGTGGAAATATTTAAAAAAAAAACTTTTTTGACTGTGAAACATCAGTCTGCTAGTGTAATCTAATTGCAGTTGCCTGCCTGCCAGCGTGTGTGCCAGGCCCACTTGCCATCTAGTGCCACCAATCATATTTGTTATAACAGTATTGTAAATATTTAAAACAAAAACTTTTTTGACTATGAAACATCAGTCTGCTAGTGTAATCTAATTGCAGTTGCCTGCCTGCTTGCCGGCGTGTGTGCCAGGCCCACTTGCATACTAGTGCCACCAATCATATTTGTTATAACAGTATTGTAAATATTTAAAACAAAAACTTTTTTGACTGTGAAACATCAGTCTGCTAGTGTTTGCAGAGGCTTAGATACAAGATAATCACAAAGGTTAAAAGTATATTATTATAAATGTGCTAGTTATGCAAAACTGGGAAATGGGTAATAAAGGGATTATCTATCTTTTAAAACAATAAAAATTCTGGTGTAGACTGTACCTTTAAACGGGGAGTTTGGTCTGTCACTGTGAAGCGGGCGTAACCCTTACACTACATGATCGATACAACATCATACCTGATGTTTTAAAGCACGTTATTCCAAACAATTTAGGAATGTTAGGTGATTTATGCCCTTTAGGGCTTAAAACCAGACTCTGCATCACCTATGTAATTTTCCATGGGAGTTTTGCCATGGATCCCCCTCCGGCATGTCACAGTCCAGGTGTTAGTCCCCTTGAAACAACTTTTCCATCACTATTGTGGCCAGAAAGAGTCCCTGTTGGTTTTAAAGTTCGCCTGCCTATTGAAGTCAATGGCGGTTCGCCCGGTTCGCCGGTTCGCGAACAGTTGCGGAAGTTCGAGTCCGCCGTTCGCGAACCGAAATTTTTAGGTTCGCGACATCACTACTTGTGCTTTCTAGTCTGTCACTGTGCCACTTCTTTGTGAGGTAGTGTAGTTTTCTGACTATCCAAGTCCTAGAACATACAGTGTCTCAAAAAATAAAAATTGTCATGATCTCATGCAGTTTAACCTAAAATCAGCTCGTACGACGTCTCAATTCCGGTTTGTCTATGTTTCCCAAATCAGCATGAGTTGTCGACACTTCACCCAGCACGGTGATGAAAACAATAGTAACTGCAGGGTCTAAGTGATTAGGGAAAAATAGAAACATAGACAAACTGGAATTAAGACGTCATTGATACCATGCGAGCTGATTCGGTAAAGCCAATAACTAGGATAGTCCTGATGGAGTGACAGCTATGTCGGTATAACCGGTCTACTGGCTGGTGGAGGTTCTGTAAGAATGTAAAGTGCGGTGCCATCGTCAGCCATACAAGGCATAACGTTTGGTGGTTTACCTGGAGTACTCATACTTGGTGATAGAGGGGTTGAGTCCCTTTAACTTTAGTACCCAATTTGTGTTTGGTCCGGTGAACAAGATTTTTAGGAGGACCTTAACTGGTAATTACTTACTGACTTCTCATAAGACCCGTGCACTTCATAAGCTGAAAGAGGGGACATTTGGATTCCAAACTTTCATACATTTAAGTTTATACTGAGGAACCCTGCTCTGTAAATTGGATATGATTATTAACTCAAATGGACATTGTATTATACCTACAGTATCTGTGTATGACTACACAGCTTTTATTTTTTCAATTGCATCTTTGTTTTTTATTTATCTTGGTGTAACTTAACCATAGATTATGATTTGTTTTAGTTATATATAGACTCATCCTTTTTTGTTAGTCTGTAAATATCTATAATTATTCAAGGATCCCTGTTTTGAGCTCTGGTATATATATTTTTTTGCCCTGGTTGTTTGGTATTAAAAGCTTTATCAATCCTATGTGAGCAGCTGCAGTGTATTTTATTGATGCAGAGATATCCTTAGTATTTTTATTTTTTTTTGGCTTATAATTGGGGTTGCATGAACCTCCGTGCACCAAGGCACCCATTATGTACTTTGAGGTGCTTTGTCTATACCTAATCATGCCCAAGATTACAAGTTGTGTGGTACGGCTTTACCGCTTAAAAAATGGCCTTTGCATGCGGAATGGTCAGCTACCTGATATCACAAGTCACGCAGTATGGTTTTACCATGATCATTATAGCCTATATCGCAACTTTCCATTCCGCACTCAAAGACCTGTAGTTATGTGTTTTGCGAAACAAAAAAGTTTCACAAAACACATCAAAAATATGTTACAAAGTACACTAACACCCATAAACTACCTATTAACCCCTAACTCGCCACCCCCACATTTTCACTACTAAATTAAAGTATTAACCCCTAAACCACCGCCCCCACATCGCGACTACTAAAATAAACATATTAACCCTTACATCCCCTTACTTTAAATTAATGTTACAATATACTAACTACATTAAAATAAATAGAAACTTACCTGTTAAAAAAACCAAGCTTAAACACAAAAAAACCTAGTGTGCTTAGAGGAATGTGGCTGCACCTCACTGACGAGGCCCATAGGAGTCCGAAACGATTATCTGGGGTTGTCATGTTCCCTGTTCAGAATTGCCTGGTATTTTGGGGCTGGTGAGCTGTTGTTCATTCCTAGTAGAGCACTTCTCTCTTCGTATGCAAATTAATATAACCCTGGGGAGGTCTCCCTTTGGGTGATGGGGGAAACCAGATGTGGACTCCTTGCCCAGCGTGCTTAGAGGAATGTGGCTGCACCCCACTGACGAGGCCCATAGGAGTCCAAAACAATTGTCTGGGGTTGTCATGTTCCTTGTTCAGAGGCGAATTGTCTGGTATTTCAGGGCTGGACTGACCTTACTTGGCGGGATCAGACTGATATACTTCAGGAAAGTTTTCCTCTGTGAAAAGCACACTGGTCTAAAAGAGGCTGCTCCTGGGTGGTAAATCGCCATAGAATTAGCTGATGAGCTATTGTTCATTCCTGGTAGAGCGCTTCTCTCTTCGTATGTAAAAAAAACAAACTAACATTACAAAAAAATAATAATAAATAACCCACCACAAAATAAAAAATAATCTAACAATAAACGACCTATAGCCCTAAAAGGGCCTTTTTTAGGGCCCTTTTGCCCAGAAAAACAAAACAAAGTACCCCCTAATATTACAACCCCCAAAAATAAAAAACCTAACAAAAAAAACGAATTTACCCATTGCTCGAAAAAGGCATTTTCATGGGCATTGCCCCTAAGGCATTTTCATGGGCATTGCCCCTAAAAGGGCAATCAGCTGTTTTTAAGCCCATAAAAATAAAAAGCCCTAATCTTAAAAAAAACAACCCACCCCCCAAAAAAAAAACTAACACTAACCCCAAAAATGGGAATTCACCATTTTCCTCCAGCTCTGGAACATCTTCCTTCTTCATCCCGGTGGCATGGAGCGCAAGAGGTGCGGTCATCCAACACGGAAGTCCTCTTCATGCGATTGTCTGCCGCACACTAAAGATTGAATGCAAGGTACCCCTTTTATATTGGGGTACCCTTGCATTGCTATTGACTGAAAATTTCAGATCAGCCAATAGGATAGGAGCTGCTTAAATCCTATTGGCTGATCTGATCAATATAAAAGGAATAACTTGCATTCAATCTTCAGTGTGCGGTGGACGATTGCATGAAGAGGACCCCCATGTCAGATGACCGCACCACCTCTACTCCACACCGCCTCCACTCGGCGCCACCTCCGCTCCACTCCACCTCTGCTCCATGTCCGTGCCACTGGGATGAAGATGGAAGATGGTCCTGTGCTGGAGAAAGATGGAGCTGCCTGGATGAAGACCTTTCATCTCCAGGAAGAAGATGGATTGCCGGACTTCAGCAATGGTGTGTACTGATTTTGGGGTTAGTCTTAGGAGTTTTTATTGTTTTTGTGGTGGGTTGTCTTTCTTCAAGATTAGGGGGCATATTTATTAAGCAGCGTATGCTGCTGTTTCCGCATATGCTTGCAGGCTCCCCAGAAATGTAAGTTAAGAAGCAGAGGTCTTAAGACCTCTGCTCCTTAACTCGCCCAACACCTCTGAGGACTACAATCATCCCGATCAGATACGATCGGGATTATTGACACCCCCTGCTAGCGGCTGATTGGCGTGAATATGCAGGGGGTGGCATTGTACAAGCATTTCACAAGAAATGCTTGTGCAATGATAAATGCTGACAGCGTATGATGTTGGCATTTACTGATGTCAGGCAGACATGATACGCTACAGCGGTTCATGTCCGTCCGACATATAATAAATCTGCCCCTAGGCCTTTTTTATTTTTATGGGTTTAAAAAGAGCTAATTGCCCATACAAATGCCCAATTCAGGGCAATGGGTAGATTAGGGTTCTTTTTAGTTAGGTTTTTATTTTGGTAATGTTAGGTTTTTTATTTCCTTAATGTTAGTTGTTTTTTATTTTAAGCTTAGATTTTTGGTTTTTTAACAGGTAAGTTTCTATTGATATTAAGGTAGTTAGTATATTGTAACTAGTGATGTCGTGAACTGAAAATTTTCCGTTCGCGAACGGCGAAAGCAAACGTCCGCAACTGTTCGCGAACGGGCGAACCGGGCGAACCGCCATTGACTTCATTAGGCAGGCGAATTTTAAAACCCATAGGGACTCTTTCTGGCCACAATAGTGATGGAAAAGTTGTTTCAAGGTGACTAACACCTGGACTGTGGCATGCCGGAGGGGGATCCATGGCAAAACTCCCACGTAAAATTACATAGTTGATGCAGAGTCTGGTTTAAAGCCATAAAGATAGATCAAATGAAGAAAGTCCAGCTATCCCATAAGTAAAACAAAAGTCTTTATTAAATCCTTTAAAAACGACATATAGTATACAGCAAACAACAAATGCTGACGGTGTAGAGGGCGCAGCACTGAATGGCTTACATGTTTCGGATCTACTCCGTAGTCATAGCCTACAGTGATGTGCCTCACACCTGTTAAAATACCTTAAGAACAAATGTGATTGGCAAATAAAAAACACGCCCAACTACTCTACCCACTCAGAAATGTTAATCAGCATTATTCACCTGTGAAGCAAACAGCATATATGATTACCAGAGCAAAATTGTTTCCATATACAGTGTATAAAAGATAAACAATGTTCTATACAACAATAACTATTATTCGTTGCAATGTTCCATATAATTATCAACAATAAGTTGGATATAGAAGGCAAACAGTAACAAAATTATACACCCACAAGGACATATGATAAAACTGTATAAGATGGAATAACCTACATAATAATAATCTATTAAGGTACAATTGCAAATCTGTTACATATTGTAAACCACTAAATCTTATTGCCTATATAAAATGCATACTATGAAAAAGGAGTGCTGCTAAGAAACCTGATATGCTTGGATCCTAAAGGGACCAAAATGACCCTAAAGGATACTGTGTATTGAAAAGCAATTAGTGTATATATACAAAGGCATGGAATAGAAAAATTCCAGAGGACTTACTTAGGAAAATATATATCAGAGTATACCCATTGGTAAAGACAAATATTACTGCCCTCTAAGAGGAAATATAAATATATACCCATTGGTAAATATAACAGATGACACGACCCTCTAAGAGGAAAGAATTGACATACCGTTGTACATCATTAAACCTACCCTATATTAATGGGCTGAGTAAAACTCAGATTATGATCTAGGTGTAAAAATGAGCCATAATATTTGGGGGTAAAATATGCAAAATTGAAAAAATAACAACAATTATGTTGCAATATGGGATAGTTATTTCCACAAATTCATGACATCATACCTGGAATTTAAACCATTAGGGAAACGAGTACCCATGGTAAAAATCCAGTATGCCTCCCGTCTGGCAAGAAGTTGGTTAATGTCACCTCCCCTAATGGGTACAGTGACTCTCTCAATGCCACACCATTTAAAACCTCTCAGATCATTATCATGGTATGTGCCAAAATGTTGAACAATGGGAGTAGATGCCCTTTTGGTAGAAAAAGAGGATAAATGTTCCCTAATACGGGAATTAAGGTCACGAGAGGTGAGTCCAATATATTGAAGTTTACACAAGGTACACTCAATTAGATATATGACTGATTCAGTCCTACAGTTAATGCAAGAATTTATTTTGTATGTTTTATTAGTCACCATACTAGTGTATTCCTTAGTTATTCTTGTGTATTCGCAAGGTTTACATTTGCGATGCCCACACCTATACATGCCATTGTGTTTAAGCCAAGAGGCTTTCTCTTTCTGTGTCGGTCTAAGTAAAGTGGGAGAAAGTATTGAACCCAATGTAGGACTTTTACGATATGAACATCTAAGTCCCCTTTGTACAGTGTCGACTAATTTATCCTCTGCCCGTAATATCTGGAAATGTTTTTTCACTATATTACAAATTTGTGTGTACTGTGCACTATGTGTTGTCATAAATGTGACATTCTGTTGTTTGACTCTCTCCCTAGTTTTGGGGATCAATAAATCATGTCTAGATATATGCTGAACCTGATGCTTGGCCTTCCTGATTGCCTTCACAGGATATTGTCTATCCAGGAGTCTTTTTTCTAGATTCACAGACTCCCTTTCAAATTCAGACTGATCTGTACAATTTCTTTTTAGCCTGATAAATTCCCCTTTTGCGATGGCAAAGGGGACATGTTATGGATGACAGCTGGTTCCCAGTAAAAGTGAATTACCAGAAATAGGTTTTCTGTATATATTAGATTTGATTTTCCCATCAAAGCCTGATTTGATTTTCCTGGCCCCCTGATTGGAGGACACCTGGTAACGCAACGCCGGATAGATCCGGCATCTGTGGCGGAGGAATTCCGGAAGGAGCAGTTGGAGGACACGGACGCCAACGAGCAGCAGGGATAAGTTGAGGCAAGTGGTCTGTACCATTAGGTCTTGTCCCGGGCGGATATATTGGCGTCGGAGCGTGCCAGCCCCAGTATAGAGGTGAATGTTTCTGGTGAGTTGGCCGCTTATTGAATGTGTTCTCGTATGGGACGTCTCACATTATAAGGCTGCACAGGTTTATGTCAAAGGACTTAAATATTCATTATTATATTGATCATGCATGTTTGTGATACTGGGTTTTCTCATTTCTTTGTGACTTTAAGCCATAAAGGGCATAAATCACCTAACATTTATAAATTGTTTGGAATAAAGTGCTTTAAAACATCAGATATGATGTTGTATCGATCAGGTAGTGTAAGGGTTACGCCCGCTTCACAGTGACAGACCAAACTCCCCGTTTAATGCACCACAAACAACTGCAAACAGTCCATTTGCACAACCACGAGATAAATAGATTTGATAGATACATAGATACATAGATTAGATAGATAGATCAATAGATGCAATATACATTTGATAGATACGATAGATAGATAGATAGATAGATTTGATAGATAAATAGATAGATTTGATAGATATATAATTTCCCAGACAGAGAATTACAAGACGTGCGGTCTGGGACCCATGGTAAGGTTCCCAGAGGCAGTTGCGGCTCCAGGGGACGTATATATGGCATGGATTTTAGGAACCGGGAGATGGAAAAAGATGCTTGGTCGGTCCTCCTACTTCAAATTTGGGGCACTGCGCGTGCAATCTACTGTGCCACCAGATATGAGGTTTGTTTAGTAGTACTATTCTGATCAGTTTAATACCTGTTGCGCCCCCCATAAGGGGACGTGTATATGGCATGGATTTTAGTAACCAGGAGATGGAAAAAAATGCTTGGTCGGTCCTCCTACTTCAAATTAGGGGCACTGCGCGTGCAATCGTGGCCGGACTTTTAGCCGACGGACATTTGTCCGACGGACATTTGGCCGAAACACAAGTGGCTGTCACAAAACAGTCCGGCCACGAGATAGATAGATTTGATAGATAGATACATAGATTAGATAGATAGATCAATAGATGCAATATACATTTGATAGATACGATAGATAGATTTGATAGATAAATAGATAGATTTGATGGATAGATAATTTCCCAGACAGAGAATTACAAGACGTGCGGTCTGGGACCCATGGTAAGGTTCCCAGAGGCAGTTGCAGCGCCAGGGGACATGTATATGGCATGGATTTTAGGAACCGGGAGATGGAAAAAGATGCTTGGTCGGTCCTCCTACTTCAAATTTGGGGCACTGTGCGTGCAATGTACTGTGCCACCAGATATGAGTGGTGTGTTCAGTAGAACTATTCTGATCAGTTTAATACCTGTTACGCCCCCTATCAGGGGACGTGTATATGGCATGGCTTTTAGGAACCGGGAGATGGAAAAAGATGCTTGGTTGGTCCTCCTACTTCAAATTTGGGGCACTGCGCGTGCAATCGTGGCCGGACTTTTAGCCGACAGACATTTGCCCGATGGACATTTGGCCGAAACACAAGTGGCTGTCACAAAACAGTCCGGCCACGAGATAGATAGATTTGATAGATAGATACATAGATTAGATAGATAGATCAATAGATGCAATATACATTTGATAGATACGATAGATAGATAGATAGATAGATAGATTTGATAGATAAATAGATAGATTTGATAGATAGATAATTTCCCAGACAGAGAATTACAAGACGTGCGGTCTGAGACCCATGGTAAGGTTCCCAGAGGCAGTTGCGGCGACAGGGGACGTGTATATGGCATGGATTTTAGGAACCGGAAGATGGAAAAAGATGCTTGGTCGGTCCTCCTAATTCAAATTTGGGGCACTGCGCATGCAATCTACTGTGCCACCAGATATGAGTGGTGTGTTCAGTAGTACTATTCTGATCAGTTTAATACCTGTTACGCCCCCTATCAGGGGACGTGTATATGGCATGGATTTTAGTAACCGGGAGATGGAAAAAGATGCTTGGTCGGTCCTCCTACTTCAAATTTGGGGCACTGCGCGTGCAATCGTGGCCAGACTTTTAGCCGATGGACATTTGGCCGACGGTCATTTGTCTTACGGACATTTGGCCGAAACACAAGTGGCTGTCACAAAATAGTCCGGCCACGAGATAGATAGATTTGATAGATAGATACATAGATTAGATAGATACATCAATAGATGCAATATACATTTGATAGATACGATAGATAGATAGATAGATAGATAGATAGATAGATTTGATAGATAGATAAATAGATAGATTTGATATATAGATAATTTCCCAGACAGAGAATTACAAGACATGCGGTCTGTGACCCATGGTAAGGTTCCCAGAGGCAGTTGCGGCGCAAGGGGTCGGTCCTCCTACTTCAAATTTGGGGCACTGCGCGTGCAATCTACTGTGCCACCAGATATGAGTGGTGTGTTCAGTAGTACTATTCTGATCAGTTTAATACCTGTTACGCCCACTATCAGGGGACGTGTATATGGCATGGATTTTAGGAACCGGGAGATGGAAAAAGATGCTTGGTCGGTCCTCCTACTTCAAATTTGGGGCACTGCGCGTGCAATCTACTGTGCCACCAGATATGAGTGGTGTGTTCAGTAGTACTATTCTGATCAGTTTAATACCTGTTATGCCCCCTATCAGGGGACGTGTATATGGCATGGATTTTAGGAACCGGGAGATGGATAAAGATGCTTGGTCGGTCCTCCTACTTTAAATTTGGGGCACTGCGCGTGCAATCGTGGCCGGACTTTTAGCCGACGGACATTTGGCTGACGGACATTTGTCCGACGGACATTTGGCCGAAACACAAGTGGCTGTCACAAAACAGTCCGGCCACGAGATAGATAGATTAGATAGATAGATAGATAGATAGATAGATAGATAGATAGATAGATAGATAGATACATAGATTAGATAGATAGATCAATAGATGCAATATACATTTGATAGATACGATAGATAGATAGATAGATAGATAGATTTGATAGACAGATAATTTCCCAGACAGAGAATTACAAGACGTGCGGCTGAGACCCATGGTAAGGTTCCCAGAGGCAGTTGCGGCGCCATGGGACGTGTATATGGCATGGATTTTAGGAACCGGGAGATGGAAAAAGATGCTTGGTTGGTCCTCCTACTTCAAATTTGGGGCACTGCGCGTGGAATCTACTGTGCCACCAGATATGAGTGGTGTGTTCAGTAGTACTATTCTGATCAGTTTAATACCTGTTACGCCCCCTATCAGGGGACGTTTATATGGCATGGATTTTAGTAACCGGGAGATGGAAAAAGATGTTTGGTCGGTCCTCCTACTTCAAATTTGGGGCACTGCGCGTGCAATCTACTGTGCCACCACATATGAGTGGTGTGGTTTTTGAAGCCACAGTGCAGCACCAGAGGCCAGAAAAATTTGGCATGTACACATGCCGGAAAAATTAGGTATTGTTGCAGCCGCTGCTACAGAAAATTTGATGTTTTTTTCCCAGGCAGAAAGTGCCCGAAAACATTGCGGCTTGAACCCTAGTTGGTGGCGGATAAGTCACGCAAGTCATCCGGCATTCGAAGATAAAATACAGCAGCGTGTGGAGCATTTTTAGCCCAAGGCAGCTCATCTCATCAGGCCTTTTTTAGTCAAATGTATCGCCCAATGTCAGTCCCTTCGGGATCCATCCCTCATTCATCTTAATAAAGGTGAGGTAATCTAGACTTTTTTGACCTAGGCAACTTCTCTTCTCATTGACAATACCTCCTGCTGCACTGAAGGTCCTTTCTGACAGGACAGTTGAAGCGTGGCAGGCCAGAAGTTCTATCGCAAATTGGGATAGCTTAGGCCACAGGTCAAGCCTGCACAACCAGTAGTCAAGGGGTTCATCGTTCCTCAGAGTGTCGAGATCTGCAGTTAAGGTGAGGTAGTCTGCTACCTGTCGGTCGAGTCGTTCTCTGAGGGTGGACCCCGAAGGGCTGTGGCGATGCATAGGACTTGAAAAGCTCTGCATGTCCTCCATCAACAACACGTCTGTAAAGCATCCTGTCCTTGCCGGCGTGGTCGTGGGAGTCGGAGGATTACTTTCACCTCTTCCCCTGTTAGATTCCCGTTGTGCTGTTACATCACCCTTATACGCTGTGTAAAGCATACTTTTTAATTTATTTTGGAACTGCTGCATCCTTTCCGACTTGTGGTAATTCGGTAACATTTCAGGCACTTTATGCTTATACCGGGCGTCTAGTAGCGTGGATTCCCAGTACAGGTCGTTCTCCTTCAGCTTTTTAATACGAGGGTCCCTCAACAGGCACAACAGCATGAAAGACCCCATTTGCACAAGGTTGGATGCCGAGCTAGTCATTTCCCATTCCTCGTCCTCAGTGATCTCACTGAAGGTATCTTCTTCCCCCCAGCCACGTACAACACCACGGGTACCAGATAGGTGACAACGAGCACCCTGGGATGCCTGTTGTGGTTGGTCTTCCTCCTCCTCCTCATAGCCACATTCCTCCTCTGACTCCTCTTCCTCACAATCCTCTTCCAGCGTTGCCGCTGGTCCAGCAAACGATGCTGATAAGGCTGTTTCTGGTGGTGATGGTGACCACAACTCTTCCTCTTCCTCTTCACGCTCATCTACGGCCTGATCCAGCACTCTTTGCAAGGCACGCTCCAGGAAGAAAACAAATGGTATGATGTCGCTGATGGTGCCTTCGGTGCGACTGACTAGGTTTGTCAACTCCTCAAAAGGACGCATGAGCCTACAGGTATTGCGCATGAGCGTCCAGTAACGTGGCAAAAAAATTCCTAGCACCCCGGTCATACAAATACTCGTTAATGGCTTTTTCTTGTTGGAGCAGGCGGTCAAACATTAGGAGTGTTGAATTCCAACGTGTCGGGCTGTCGCAAATCAAGCTCCTCACTGGCATGTTGTTTCGCTGCTGGATATCTGAAAAGTGTGCCATGGCCATGTAGGAACGTCTGAAATAGCCACACACCTTCCTGGCCTGCATCAGGACGTCCTGTAAGCCTGGGTACTTATGCACAAAGCGTTGTACGCTCAGATTACACACATGTGCCATGCACTGCACATGGGTCAACTTGACCAATTTCAATGCCGCCACCAAATTACTTCCATTGTCAGAAACCACTTTGCCGATAGCCAGTTGGTACGGAGTCAGCCACTGATCCACCTGTGCGTTCAGGGCAGACAGGAGTGCTGGTCCGGTGTGACTCTCTGCTTTCCGGCAAGTCAACCCCAAGACGGCGTGACACTGCCGTATCCGGGATGTGGAATAGTAGCTGGGGGGGTGCCGTTGATGTGGACTGAGGAGGTTATGGAAGAGGATGGAGTAGGAGGAGTAGAGGAGGTGGCAGCAGGCCTGCCTGCAAGTCGTGGCGGTGTCACCAACTCTGCAGAGCCACGTATTCCATGGTTGTCAGCCGTCAGTAGGTTTACCCAATGTGCAGTGTAGGTGATATACCTGCCCTGACCATGCTTTGCAGACCAGCTATCAGTGGTCAGATGGACCCTTGCCCCAACACTGTGTGGCAGACATGCCATTACTTCCTTTCGCACAATCGAGTACAGGTTGGGGATTGCCTTTTGTGATACCTTCCACTGCGGTGTCCCAATAGCTACAAATTTTTGGAACACCTCAGACTCCACCAGCTTGTATGGTAAAAGCTGGAGGGCTAAGAGTTCAGACAAGTAAGCTGTCAGACGCCGGGCAAGGGGGTGACTTTGTGACATTGGCTTCTTACGCTCAAACATATCCTTGACAGACACCTGACTGTGGGCAGATGAGCAGGAACTACTCAAGGCGAGACACGGAGTGGCGGATGGTTGAGAGGGGGCAAGGAGGACAGCAGTGGTTGACGTGGCTGAAGATGCTGGACCAGGAGGAGGATGGCGGCTTTGAGTTTGTGTGCTGCTTGTACTCATGTGTTGATCCCATAGGCGTTTGTGATGTGCGATCATGTGCCTTCGCAAAGCAGTTGTACCTAGGTGGGTGTGGGACTTCCCACGACTCAGTTTCTTTTGGCACAGGTTGCAAATGGCAACACTGTTTTCAGAGGCAGACACACAAACAAAAATGCCACACTGCTAAGCTCTGCGATGACGGCATTCTGGTGGTGGCAACAGCATGCGTTGATTGGCGTGCTTTCTGGCTGACCCTGGTGCCGATGCATGCTGTCTGACTGTGCCACTAGCTCCTTGCGACGACCTCCCCCTGCTTCCAACTTGTCTCCTCCTCCTCCTCTCTGTCTCCCCATCTGAACTTTCCCCCTGTTCTTCTTCTCTTCTAGCAGGCACCCACGGGACATCCACGGACGCATCATCATCATCAACCGCTTCACTTGTATCTGACAACTCAACAAAGGAAGCAGCAGTGGGTACAACATCATCATCATCATCACACCGTATGTCCATGTCTGTAATGCTGCCTGACTGAGACATATCACTGTTATCTACATCCTCTGTCAATGATGGTTGCGCATCACTCATTTCTTCAAAATGATGTGTAAATAACTCCTCTGACAGATCAAGTGAAGCGGCTGTGGTGCTAGTGTTGGTGGTGGCGGCAGGCGGGCGAGTGGTAACTTGAGAGGTGCCCGTAGATAAGCTGGAGGAGGATGGTGCGTCAAGGTTCGGAGCGGAAGCTATAGAAGATTGGGTGTCCTGTGTTAAAAAGTCAACTATGTCCTCAGAACTTTTCAAGTTCATGGTATGTGGCCTCTAAACACTGGGCATTATTCTAGGGCCAAAGGGAATCACAGCACCACGACCACGACAGCACCTGCGGGGTGGCCTGCCTCTGCCTGTCCTTTTTTTTTAAATGTACACTTACAATATTATTAAACAAGATATGAGTGGTGCCACTGGGCAAGTGGGCACAGTATACGCTGTGAGCCTGACACAAAAAAGCAGACTGATGTTTCACAGTCCAAAATTTTTTTTTGTTTTAAATGTACACTTACACTACTATTAAACAAGATATGAGTGGTGGCAGTGGGCAAGTGGGCACAGTATACGCTGTGAGCCTGACACAAAAAAGCAGACTGATGTTTCACAGTCCAAAAAGTTTTTTTTTGTTTTAAATGTACACTTACACTACTATTAAACAAGATATGAGTGGTGGCACAGGGCAAGTGGGCACAGTATACGCTGTGAGCCTGACACAAAAAAGCAGACTGATGTTTCACAGTCCAAAAAGTTTTTTTTGTTTTAAATGTACAGTTACACTACTATTAAACAAGATATGAGTGGTGGCACTGGGCAAGTGGGCACAGTATACGCTGTGAGCCTGGCACACACGCTGGCAGGCAGGCAGGCAACTGCAATTAGATTACACAAGCAGACTGATGTTTCACAGTCAAAAAAGTTTTTTTTTTTTTTATTTACACTACTGTTACACCAGATATGAGTGGTGGCACTGGGCAAGTGGGCACAGTATACGCTGTGAGCCTGGCACACACGCTGGCAGGCAGGCAACTGCAATTAGATTACACTAGCAGACTGATGTTTCACAGTCAAAAAAGTTGTTTTTTCTTAAATTTACACTACTGTTACAACAGATATGAGTGGTGGCACTGGGCAAGTGGGCACAGTATACACTGTGAGCCTGGCACACACGCTGGCAGGCAGGCAACTGCAATTAGATTACACAAGCAGACTGATGTTTCACAGTCAAATTTTTTTTTTTTAGATTTACACTACTGTTACACCAGATATGAGTGGTGGCACTGGGCAAGTGGGCACAGTATACGCTGTGAGCTTGGCACGCACGCTGGCAGGCAGGCAACTGCAATTAGATTACACAAGCAGACTGATGTTACACAGTCAAAAAAGTTTTTTATTTAAATTTACACTACTGTTACACCAGATATGAGTGGTGGCACTGGGCAAGTGGGCCTGGCACACATGCTGGCAGGCAGGCAACTGCAATTAGATTACAATAGCAGACTGATGTTTCACAGTCAAAAAAGTTATTTTTTTTAAATTTACACTACTGTTACAACAGATATGAGTGGTGGCGCTGGGCAAGTGGGCCTGGCACACACGCTGGCAGGCAGGCAACTGCAATTAGATTACAATAGCGGACTGATGTTTCACAGTCAAAAAAATTTTTTTTTAAATTTACACTACTGTTACAACATATATGAGTGATGGCACTGGGCAAGTGGGCACAGTATACGCTGTGAGCCTGGCAGGCACACTCACTGGCAGGCAGGCAACTGCAATTAGATTACACAAGCAGACTGATGTTTCACAGTCAAAAAAGTTTTTTTTTTAAATTTACACTACTGTTACACCAGATATGAGTGGTGGCACTGGGCAAGTGGGCCTGGCACACACGCTGGCAGGCAGGCAACTGCAATTAGATTACACTAGCATACTGATGTTTCACAGTCAAAAAAGTTATTTTTTTTTTAATTTACACTACTGTTACAACAGATATGAGTGGTGGCACTGGGCAAGTGGGCCTGGCAAACACGCTGGCAGGCAGGCAGGCAACTGCAATTAGATTACACTATCAGACTGATGTTTCACAGTCAAAAAAGTTTTTTTTTTAAATTTACACTACTGTTACAACAGATATGAGTGGTGGCACTGGGCAAGTGGGCCTGGCACACACGCTGGCAGGCAGGCAGGCAGGAAGGCAACTGCAATTAGATTACACTAGCAGACTGATGTTTCACAGTCAAAATTTTTTTTTTTTTAAATTTACACTACTGTTACAACAGATATGAGTGGTGGCACTGGGCAAGTGGGCACAGTATACGCTGTGAGCCTGGCAGGCACACTCACTGGCAGGCAGGCAACTGCAATTAGATTACACAAGCAGACTGATGTTTCACAGTCAAAAAAGTTTTTTTTTTTTAAATTTACACTACTGTTACACCAGATATGAGTGGTGGCACTGGGCAAGTGGGCACAGTATACGCTGTGAGCCTGGCACACACTCTGGTAGGCAGGCAACTGCAATTAGATTACACTAGCAGACTGATGTTTCACAGTCAAAAAAGTTGTTTTTTCTTAAATTTACACTACTGTTACAACAGATATGAGTGGTGGCACTGGGCAAGTGGGCACAGTATACGCTGTGAGCCTGGCACACACGCTGGCAGGCAGGCAACTGCAATTAGATTACACAAGCAGACTGATGTTTCACAGTCAAATTTTTTTTTTTTAGATTTACACTACTGTTACACCAGATATGAGTGGTGGCACTGGGCAAGTGGGCACAGTATACGCTGTGAGCTTGGCACACACGCTGGCAGGCAGGCAACTGCAATTAGATTACACAAGCAGACTGATGTTACACAGTCAAAAAAGTTTTTTATTTAAATTTACACTACTGTTACACCAGATATGAGTGGTGGCACTGGGCAAGTGGGCCTGGCACACATGCTGGCAGGCAGGCAACTGCAATTAGATTACAATAGCAGACTGATGTTTCACAGTCAAAAAAGTTATTTTTTTTAAATTTACACTACTGTTACAACAGATATGAGTGGTGGCGCTGGGCAAGTGGGCCTGGCACACACGCTGGCAGGCAGGCAACTGCAATTAGATTACAATAGCGGACTGATGTTTCACAGTCAAAAAAATTTTTTTTTAAATTTACACTACTGTTACAACATATATGAGTGATGGCACTGGGCAAGTGGGCACAGTATACGCTGTGAGCCTGGCAGGCACACTCACTGGCAGGCAGGCAACTGCAATTAGATTACACAAGCAGACTGATGTTTCACAGTCAAAAAAGTTTTTTTTTTAAATTTACACTACTGTTACACCAGATATGAGTGGTGGCACTGGGCAAGTGGGCCTGGCACACACGCTGGCAGGCAGGCAACTGCAATTAGATTACACTAGCATACTGATGTTTCACAGTCAAAAAAGTTATTTTTTTTTTAATTTACACTACTGTTACAACAGATATGAGTGGTGGCACTGGGCAAGTGGGCCTGGCAAACACGCTGGCAGGCAGGCAGGCAACTGCAATTAGATTACACTATCAGACTGATGTTTCACAGTCAAAAAAGTTTTTTTTTTAAATTTACACTACTGTTACAACAGATATGAGTGGTGGCACTGGGCAAGTGGGCCTGGCACACACGCTGGCAGGCAGGCAGGCAGGAAGGCAACTGCAATTAGATTACACTAGCAGACTGATGTTTCACAGTCAAAATTTTTTTTTTTTAAATTTACACTACTGTTACAACAGATATGAGTGGTGGCACTGGGCAAGTGGGCACAGTATACGCTGTGAGCCTGGCAGGCACACTCACTGGCAGGCAGGCAACTGCAATTAGATTACACAAGCAGACTGATGTTTCACAGTCAAAAAAGTGTTTTTTTTTTAAATTTACACTACTGTTACACCAGATATGAGTGGTGGCACTGGGCAAGTGGGCACAGTATACGCTGTGAGCCTGGCACACACTCTGGTAGGCAGGCAACTGCAATTAGATTACACTAGCAGACTGATGTTTCACAGTCAAAAAAGTTTTTTTTTTTTAAATTTACACTACTGTTACACCAGATATGAGTGGTGGCACTGGGCAAGTGGGCACAGTATACGCTGTGAGCCTGGCACACACGCTGGCAGGCAGGCAACTGCAATTAGATTACACTAGCAGACTGATGTTTCACAGTCAAAAAATTGTTGTTTTTAAATTTACACTACTGTTACAACAGATATGAGTGGTGGCACTGGGCAAGTAGGCACAGTATACGCTGTGAGCCTGGCAGGCACACTCGCTGGCAGGCAGGCAACTGCAATTAGATTACACTAGCAGACTGATGTTTCACAGTCAAAAAAGTTTTTTTTTTTAAATTTACACTACTGTTGCAACAGATATGAGTGGTTTCACTGGGCAAGTGGGCACAGTATATGCTGTGAGCCTGGCACACAGGCTGGCAGACAGGCAGGCAACTGCAATTAGATTACACTAGCAGACTGATGTTTCACAGTCAAAAAAGTTTTTTTTTTTTTTAAATTTACACTACTGTTACAACAGATATGAGTGGTGGCACTGGGCAAGTGGGCCTGGCACACATGCTGGCAGGCAGGCAACTGCAATTCGATTACACTAGAAGACTGATGTTTCACAGTCAAAAAGTTTTTTTTTTTTAATTTACACTACTGTTACAACAGATATGAGTGGTGGCACTGGGCAAGTGGGCACAGTATACGCTGTGAGCCAGACAGGCACACTCGCTGGCAGGCACGCAGGCAACTGCAATTAGATTACACAAGCAGACTGATGTTTCACAGTCAAAAAAGTTTTTTTTTTTAAATTTACACTACTGTTACACCAGATATGAGTGGTGGCACTGGGCAAGTGGGCACAGTATACACTTTGAGCCTGGCAGGCACACTCGCTGGCAGGCAGGCAACTGTAATTAGATTACACAAGCAGACTGATGTTTCACAGTCAAAAAAGTTTTTTATTTAAATTTACACTACTGTTACACCAGATATGAGTGGTGGCACTGGGCAAGTGGGACTGGCACACATGCTGGCAGGCAGGCAACTGCAATTAGATTACACTAGCAGACTGATGTTTCACAGTCAAAAAAGTTATTTTTTTTTTAAATTTACACTACTGTTACAACAGATATGAGTGGTGGCACTGGGCAAGTGGGCCTGGCACACACGTTGGCAGGCAGGCAACTGCAATTAGATTACACTAGCGGACTGATGTTTCACAGTCAAAAATTTTTTTTTTTTTAATTTACAATACTGTTACAACATATATGAGTGATGGCACTGGGCAAGTGGGCACAGTATACGCTGTGAGCCTGGCAGGCACACTCACTGGCAGGCAGGCAACTGCAATTAGATTACACTAGCAGACTGATGTTTCACAGTCAAAAAAGTTATTTTTTTTTTAATTTACACTACTGTTACAACAGATATGAGTGGTGGCACTGGGCAAGTGGGCCTGGCACACATGCTGGCAGGCAGGCAGGCAACTGCAATTAGATTACACTAGCAGACTGATGTTTCACAGTCAAAAAAGTTTTTTTTTTTAAATTTACACTACTGTTACACCAGATATGAGTGGTGGCACTGGGCAAGTGGGCCTGGCACACACGCTGGCAGGCAGGCAACTGCAATTAGATTACACTAGCAGACTGATGTTTCACAGTCAAAAAATTTTTTTTTTTTTTATTTACACTACTGTTACAACAGATATGAGTGGTGGCACTGGGCAAGTGGGCCTGGCACACACACTGGCAGGCAGGCAACTGCAATTAGATTACACTAGCAGACTGATGTTTCACAGTCAAAAAAGTTATTTTTTTTTAAATTTACACTACTGTTACAACAGATATGAGTGGTGGCACTGGGCAAGTGGGCCTGGCACACACGCTGGCAGGCAGGCAGCCAGGCAACTGCAATTAGATTACACTAGCAGACTGATGTTTCACAGTCAAAAAATTTTTTTTTAAATTTACACTACTGTTACAACAGATATGAGTGGTGGCACTGGGCAAGTGGGCAAAGTATACGCTGTGAGCTTGGCAGGCACACTCACTGGCAGGCAGGCAGGCAACTGCAATTAGATTACACAAGCAGACTGATGTTTCACAGTCAAAAAATTTTTTTTTTTTAAATTTACACTACTGTTACACCAGATATGAGTGGTGGCACTGGGCAAGTGGGCACAGTATACGCTGTGAGCCTGGCACACACTCTGGCAGGCAGGCAACTGCAATTAGATTACACTAGCAGACTGATGTTTCACAGTCAAAAAAGTTTTTTTTTTTTTTAATTTACACTACTGTTACACCAGATATGAGTGGTGGCACTGGGCAAGTGGGCACAGTATACGCTGTGAGCCTGGCACACACGCTGGCAGGCAGGCAGGCAACTGCAATTAGATTACACTAGCAGACTGATGTTTCACAGTCAAAAAATTGTTGTTTTTAAATTTACACTACTGTTACAACAGATATGAGTGGTGGCACTGGGCAAGTAGGCACAGTATACGCTGTGAGCCTGGCAGGCACACTCGCTGGCAGGCAGGCAACTGCAATTAGATTACACTAGCACACTGATGTTTCACAGTCAAAAAAGTTTTTTTTTTTAAATTTACACTACTGTTGCAACAGATATGAGTGGTTTCACTGGGCAAGTGGGCACAGTATATGCTGTGAGCCTGGCACACAGGCTGGCAGACAGGCAGGCAACTGCAATTAGATTACACTAGCAGACTGATGTTTCACAGTCAAAAAAGTTTTTTTTTTTTAAATTTACACTACTGTTACAACAGATATGAGTGGTGGCACTGGGCAAGTGGGCCTGGCACACATGCTGGCAGGCAGGCAACTGCAATTAGATTACACTAGAAGACTGATGTTTCACAGTCAAAAAGTTTTTTTTTTTTTAATTTACACTACTGTTACAACAGATATTAGTGGTGGCACTGGGCAAGTGGTCACAGTATACGCTGTGAGCCTGGCAGGCACACTCGCTGGCAGGCAGGCAACTGCAATTAGATTACACAAGCAGACTGATGTTTCACAGTCAAAAAAGTTTTTTTTTTTTACTTTACACTACTGTTACACCAGATATGAGTGGTGGCACTGGGCAAGTGGGCACAGTATACACTTTGAGCCTGGCAGGCACACTCGCTGGCAGGCAGGCAACTGCAATTAGATTACACAAGCAGACTGATGTTTCACAGTCAAAAAAGTTTTTTATTTTAATTTACACTACTGTTACACCAGATATGAGTGGTGGCACTGGGCAAGTGGGCCTGGCACACATGCTGGCAGGCAGGCAACTGCAATTAGATTACACTAGCAGACTGATGTTTCACAGTCAAAAAAGTTTTTTTTTTTTTTTAATTTACACTACTGTTACAACAGATATGAGTGGTGGCACTGGGCAAGTGGGCCTGGCACACACGCTGGCAGGCAGGCAACTGCAATTAGATTACACTAGCGGACTGATGTTTCACAGTCAAAAATTTTTTTTTTTAAATTTACACTACTGTTACAACATATATGAGTGATGGCACTGTGCAAGTGGGCACAGTATACGCTGTGAGCCTGGCAGGCACACTCACTGGCAGGCAGGCAACTGCAATTAGATTACACTAGCAGACTGATGTTTCACAGTCAAAAAAGTAATTTTTTTTTAATTTACACTACTGTTACAACAGATATGAGTGGTGGCACTGGGCAAGTGGGCCTGGCACACACGCTGGCAGGCAGGCAGGCAACTGCAATTAGATTACACTAGCAGACTGATGTTTCACAGTCAAAAAAGTTTTTTTTTTAAATTTACACTACTGTTACACCAGATATGAGTGGTGGCACTGGGCAAGTGGGCCTGGCACACACACTGGCAGGCAGGCAACTGCAATTAGATTACACTAGCAGACTGATGTTTCACAGTCAAAAAAGTTATTTTTTTTTAAATTTACACTACTGTTACAACAGATATGAGTGGTGGCACTGGGCAAGTGGGCCTGGCACACACGCTGGCAGGCAGGCAGGCAGGCAACTGCAATTAAATTACACTAGCAGACTGATGTTTCACAGTCAAATTTTTTTTTTTTTAAATTTACACTACTGTTACAACAGATATGAGTGGTGGCACTGAGCAAGTGGGCACAGTATACGCTGTGAGCCTGGCAGGCACACTCACTGGCAGGCAGGCAACTGCAATTAGATTACACTAGCAGACTGATGTTTCACAGTCAAAAAAGTTATTTTTTTTTTAATTTACACTACTGTTACAACAGATATGAGTGGTGGCACTGGGCAAGTGGGCCTGGCACACATGCTGGCAGGCAGGCAGGCAACTGCAATTAGATTACACTAGCAGACTGATGTTTCACAGTCAAAAAACTTTTTTTTTTTAAATTTACACTACTGTTACACCAGATATGAGTGGTGGCACTGGGCAAGTGGGCCTGGCACACACGCTGGCAGGCAGGCAACTGCAATTAGATTACACTAGCAGACTGATGTTTCACAGTCAAAAAAGTTATTTTTTTTTTATTTACACTACTGTTACAACAGATATGAGTGGTGGCACTGGGCAAGTGGGCCTGGCACACACACTGGCAGGCAGGCAACTGCAATTAGATTACACTAGCAGACTGATGTTTCACAGTCAAAAAAGTTATTTTTTTTTAAATTTACACTACTGTTACAACAGATATGAGTGGTGGCACTGGGCAAGTGGGCCTGGCACACACGCTGGCAGGCAGGCAGCCAGGCAACTGCAATTAGATTACACTAGCAGACTGATGTTTCACAGTCAAAAAAGTTTTTTTTTTAAATTTACACTACTGTTACACCAGATATGAGTGGTGGCACTGGGCAAGTGGGCCTGGCACACACGCTGGCAGGCAGGCAACTGCAATTAGATTACACTAGCAGACTGATGTTTCACAGTCAAAAAAGTTATTTTTTTTTTATTTACACTACTGTTACAACAGATATGAGTGGTGGCACTGGGCAAGTGGGCCTGGCACACACACTGGCAGGCAGGCAACTGCAATTAGATTACACTAGCAGACTGATGTTTCACAGTCAAAAAAGTTATTTTTTTTTAAATTTACACTACTGTTACAACAGATATGAGTGGTGGCACTGGGCAAGTGGGCCTGGCACACACGCTGGCAGGCAGGCAGCCAGGCAACTGCAATTAGATTACACTAGCAGACTGATGTTTCACAGTCAAAAATTTTTTTTTTAAATTTACACTACTGTTACAACAGATATGAGTGGTGGCACTGGGCAAGTGGGCAAAGTATACGCTGTGAGCTTGGCAGGCACACTCACTGGCAGGCAGGCAGGCAACTGCAATTAGATTACACAAGCAGACTGATGTTTCACAGTCAAAAAATTTTTTTTTTTTAAATTTACACTACTGTTACACCAGATATGAGTGGTGGCACTGGGCAAGTGGGCACAGTATACGCTGTGAGCCTGGCACACACTCTGGCAGGCAGGCAACTGCAATTAGATTACACTAGCAGACTGATGTTTCACAGTCAAAAAAGTTTTTTTTTTTTTAATTTACACTACTGTTACACCAGATATGAGTGGTGGCACTGGGCAAGTGGGCACAGTATACGCTGTGAGCCTGGCACACACGCTGGCAGGCAGGCAGGCAACTGCAATTAGATTACACTAGCAGACTGATGTTTCACAGTCAAAAAATTGTTGTTTTTAAATTTACACTACTGTTACAACAGATATGAGTGGTGGCACTGGGCAAGTAGGCACAGTATACGCTGTGAGCCTGGCAGGCACACTCGCTGGCAGGCAGGCAACTGCAATTAGATTACACTAGCACACTGATGTTTCACAGTCAAAAAAGTTTTTTTTTTTAAATTTACACTACTGTTGCAACAGATATGAGTGGTTTCACTGGGCAAGTGGGCACAGTATATGCTGTGAGCCTGGCACACAGGCTGGCAGACAGGCAGGCAACTGCAATTAGATTACACTAGCAGACTGATGTTTCACAGTCAAAAAAGTTTTTTTTTTTTAAATTTACACTACTGTTACAACAGATATGAGTGGTGGCACTGGGCAAGTGGGCCTGGCACACATGCTGGCAGGCAGGCAACTGCAATTAGATTACACTAGAAGACTGATGTTTCACAGTCAAAAAGTTTTTTTTTTTTTAATTTACACTACTGTTACAACAGATATTAGTGGTGGCACTGGGCAAGTGGTCACAGTATACGCTGTGAGCCTGGCAGGCACACTCGCTGGCAGGCAGGCAACTGCAATTAGATTACACAAGCAGACTGATGTTTCACAGTCAAAAAAGTTTTTTTTTTTTACTTTACACTACTGTTACACCAGATATGAGTGGTGGCACTGGGCAAGTGGGCACAGTATACACTTTGAGCCTGGCAGGCACACTCGCTGGCAGGCAGGCAACTGCAATTAGATTACACAAGCAGACTGATGTTTCACAGTCAAAAAAGTTTTTTATTTTAATTTACACTACTGTTACACCAGATATGAGTGGTGGCACTGGGCAAGTGGGCCTGGCACACATGCTGGCAGGCAGGCAGGCAACTGCAATTAGATTACACTAGCAGACTGATGTTTCACAGTCAAAAAAGTTTTTTTTTTTTTTAATTTACACTACTGTTACAACAGATATGAGTGGTGGCACTGGGCAAGTGGGCCTGGCACACACGCTGGCAGGCAGGCAACTGCAATTAGATTACACTAGCGGACTGATGTTTCACAGTCAAAAATTTTTTTTTTTAAATTTACACTACTGTTACAACATATATGAGTGATGGCACTGTGCAAGTGGGCACAGTATACGCTGTGAGCCTGGCAGGCACACTCACTGGCAGGCAGGCAACTGCAATTAGATTACACTAGCAGACTGATGTTTCACAGTCAAAAAAGTAATTTTTTTTTAATTTACACTACTGTTACAACAGATATGAGTGGTGGCACTGGGCAAGTGGGCCTGGCACACACGCTGGCAGGCAGGCAGGCAACTGCAATTAGATTACACTAGCAGACTGATGTTTCACAGTCAAAAAAGTTTTTTTTTTAAATTTACACTACTGTTACACCAGATATGAGTGGTGGCACTGGGCAAGTGGGCCTGGCACACACACTGGCAGGCAGGCAACTGCAATTAGATTACACTAGCAGACTGATGTTTCACAGTCAAAAAAGTTATTTTTTTTTAAATTTACACTACTGTTACAACAGATATGAGTGGTGGCACTGGGCAAGTGGGCCTGGCACACACGCTGGCAGGCAGGCAGGCAGGCAACTGCAATTAAATTACACTAGCAGACTGATGTTTCACAGTCAAATTTTTTTTTTTTTTAAATTTACACTACTGTTACAACAGATGTGAGTGGTGGCACTGAGCAAGTGGGCACAGTATACGCTGTGAGCCTGGCAGGCACACTCACTGGCAGGCAGGCAACTGCAATTAGATTACACAAGCAGACTGATGTTTCACAGTCAAAAAAGTTTTTTTTTTTTAAATTTACACTACTGTTACACCAGATATGAGTGGTGGCACTGGGCAAGTGGGCACAGTATACGCTGTGAGCCTGGCAGGCACACTCGCTGGCAGGCAGGCAACTGCAATTAGATTACACTAGCAGACTGATGTTTCACAGTCAAAAAAGTTTTTTTTTTTAAATTTACACTACTGTTGCAACAGATATGAGTGGTTTCACTGGGCAAGTGGGCACAGTATATGCTGTGAGCCTGGCACACAGGCTGGCAGACAGGCAGGCAACTGCAATTAGATTACACTAGCAGACTGATGTTTCACAGTCAAAAAAGTTTTTTTTTTAAATTTACACTACTGTTACACCAGATATGAGTGGTGGCACTGGGCAAGTGGGCCTGGCACACACACTGGCAGGCAGGCAACTGCAATTAGATTACACTAGCAGACTGATGTTTCACAGTCAAAAAAGTTTTTTTTTTTTTAAATTTACACTACTGTTACAACAGATATGAGTGGTGGCACTGGGCAAGTGGGCCTGGCACACATGCTGGCAGGCAGGCAACTGCAATTAGATTACACTAGAAGACTGATGTTTCACAGTCAAAAAGTTTTTTTTTTTTTTTTAATTTACACTACTGTTACAACAGATATGAGTGGTGGCACTGGGCAAGTGGGCACAGTATACGCTGTGAGCCTGGCAGGCACACTCGCTGGCAGGCAGGCAACTGCAATTAGATTACACAAGCAGACTGAAGTTTCACAGTCAAAAAAGTTTGTTTTTTTTAATTTACACTACTGTTACACCAGATATGAGTGGTGGCACTGGGCAAGTGGGCACAGTATACACTTTGAGCCTGGCAGGCACACTCGCTGGCAGGCAGGCAACTGCAATTAGATTACACAAGCAGACTGATGTTTCACAGTCAAAAAAGTTTTTTATTTAAATTTACACTACTGTTACACCAGATATGAGTGGTGGCACTGGGCAAGTGGGCCTGGCACACATGCTGGCAGGCAGGCAACTGCAATTAGATTACACTAGCAGACTGATGTTTCACAGTCAAAAAAGTTATTTTTTTTTTTAATTTACACTACTGTAACAACAGATATGAGTGGTGGCACTGGGCAAGTGGGCCTGGCACACACGCTGGCAGGCAGGCAACTGCAATTAGATTACACTAGCGGACTGATGTTTCACAGTCAAAATTTTTTTTTTTTAAATTTACACTACTGTTACAACATATATGAGTGATGGCACTGTGCAAGTGGGCACAGTATACGCTGTGAGCCTGGCAGGCACACTCACTGGCAGGCAGGCAACTGCAATTAGATTACACTAGCAGACTGATGTTTCACAGTCAAAAAAGTTATTTTTTTTTTAATTTACACTACTGTTACAACAGATATGAGTGGTGGCACTGGGCAAGTGGGCCTGGCACACACGCTGGCAGGCAGGCAGGCAACTGCAATTAGATTACACTAGCAGACTGATGTTTCACAGTAAAAAAAGTTTTTTTTTTAAATTTACACTACTGTTACACCAGATATGAGTGGTGGCACTGGGCAAGTGGGCCTGGCACACACACTGGCAGGCAGGCAACTGCAATTAGATTACACTAGCAGACTGATGTTTCACAGTCAAAAAAGTTATTTTTTTTTAAATTTACACTACTGTTACAACAGATATGAGTGGTGGCACTGGGCAAGTGGGCCTGGCACACACGCTGGCAGGCAGGCAGGCAACTGCAATTAGATTACACTAGCAGACTGATGTTTCACAGTCAAAAATTTTTTTTTTTAAATTTACACTACTGTTACAACAGATATGAGTGGTGGCACTGGGCAAGTGGGCACAGTATACGCTGTGAGCCTGGCAGGCACACTCACTGGCAGGCAGGCAACTGCAATTAGATTACACAAGCAGACTGATGTTTCACAGTCAAAAAAGTTGTTTTTTTTTTAAATTTACACTACTGTTACACCAGATATGAGTGGTGGCACTGGGCAAGTGGGCACAGTATACGCTGTGAGCCTGGCAGGCACACTCGCTGGCAGGCAGGCAACTGCAATTAGATTACACTAGCAGACTGATGTTTCACAGTCAAAAAAGTTTATATTTTTTTTAAATTTACACTACTGTTACAACAGATATGAGTGGTGGCACTGGGCAAGTGGGCCTAGCACACACGCTGGCAGGCAGGCAACTGCAATTAGATTACACTAGAAGACTGATGTTTCACAGTCAAAAAGTTTTTTTTTTTTAATTTACACTACTGTTACAACAGATATGAGTGGTGGCACTGGGCAAGTGGGCACAGTATACGCTGTGAGCCTGGCAGGCACACTCGCTGGCAGGCAGGCAACTGCAATTAGATTACACAAGCAGACTGATGTTTCACAGTCAAAAAAGTTTATTTTTTTTAAATTTACACTACTGTTACACCAGATATGAGTGGTGGCACTGGGCAAGTGGGCACAGTATACACTTTGAGCCCGGCACACACACTGGCAGGCAGGCAACTGCAATTAGATTACACAAGCAGACTGATGTTTCACAGTCAAAAAAGTTTTTTTTTTTAATTTACACTACTGTTACAACAGATATGAGTGGTGGCACTGGGCAAGTGGGCACAGTATACGCTGTGAGCCTGGCAGGCACACTCGCTGGCAGGCAGGCAACTGCAATTAGATTACACAAGCAGACTGATGTTTCACAGTCAAAAAAGTTTTTTTTTTTTAATTTACACTACTGTTACACCAGATATGAGTGGTGGCACTGGGCAAGTGGGCACAGTATACACTTTGAGCCCGGCACACACACTGGCAGGCAGGCAACTTCAATTAGATTACACAAGCAGATTGATGTTTCACAGTCAAAAAAGTTTTTTTTTTTTAATTTACACTACTGTTACAACAGATATGAGTGGTGGCACTGGGCAAGTGGGCACAGTATACGCTGTGAGCCTGGCAGGCACACTCGCTGGCAGGCAGGCAACTGCAATTAGATTACACAAGCAGACTGATGTTTCACAGTCAAAAAAGTTTTTTATTTAAATTAGCACTACTGTTACACCAGATATGAGTGGTGGCACTGGGCAAGTGGGCCTGGCACACATGCTGGCA
The DNA here is from genome assembly GCF_027579735.1 of Bombina bombina. Classification (NCBI taxonomy): domain Eukaryota; kingdom Metazoa; phylum Chordata; class Amphibia; order Anura; family Bombinatoridae; genus Bombina; species Bombina bombina. The sequence goes on along the minus strand of NC_069502.1, from coordinate 2,505,816 downwards.
GGCAGGCAACTGCAATTAGATTACACTAGCAGACTGATGTTTCACAGTCAAAAAAGTTATTTTTTTTTTAAATTTACACTACTGTTACAACAGATATGTGTGGTGGCACTGGGCAAGTGGGCCTGGCACACACGCTGGCAGGCAGGCAACTGCAATTAGATTACACTAGCGGACTGATGTTTCACAGTCAATTTTTTTTTTTTTTAAATTTACACTACTGTTACAACATATATGAGTGATGGCACTGGGCAAGTGGGCACAGTATACGCTGTGAGCCTGGCAGGCACACTCACTGGCAGGCAGGCAACTGCAATTAGATTACACAAGCAGACTGATGTTTCACAGTCAAAAAAGTTTTTTTTTTAAATTTACACCACTGTTACACCAGATATGAGTGGTGGCACTGGGCAAGTGGGCCTGGCACACACGCTGGCAGGCAGGCAACTGCAATTAGATTACACTAGCAGACTGATGTTTCACAGTCAAAAAAGTTATTTTTTTTTTAATTTACACTACTGTTACAACAGATATGAGTGGTGGCACTGGGCAAGTGGGCCTGGCACACACGCTGGCAGGCAGGCAGGCAACTGCAATTAGATTACACTAGCAGACTGATGTTTCACAGTCCAAAAAGTTTTTTTTTTAATTTACACTACTGTTACACCAGATATGAGTGGTGGCACTGGGCAAGTGGGCCTGGCACACACGCTGGCAGGCAGGCAACTGCAATTAGATTACACTAGCAGACTGATGTTTCACAGTCAAAAAAGTTATTTTTTTTTAAATTTACACTACTGTTACAACAGATATGAGTGGTGGCACTGGGCAAGTGGGCCTGGCACACACGCTGGCTGGCAGGCAGGCAGGCAGGCAACTGCAATTAGATTACACTAGCAGACTGATGTTTCACAGTCAAAAAAGTTATTTTTTTTAAATTTACACTACTGTTACAACAGATATGAGTGGTGGAACTGGGCAAGTGGGCACAGTATACGCTGTGAGCCTGGCACACACTCTGGCAGGCAGGCAGGCAACTGCAATTAGATTACACTAGCAGACTGATGTTTCACAGTCAAAAAAGTTTTGTTTTTTTAAATTTACACTACTGTTACACCAGATATGAGTGGTGGCACTGGGCAAGTGGGCACAGTATACGCTGTGAGCCTGGCACACACGCTGGCAGGCAGGCAGGCAACTGCAATTAGATTACACTAGCAGACTGATGTTTCACAGTCAAAAAATTGTTGTTTTTAAATTTACACTACTGTTACAACAGATATGAGTGGTGGCACTGGGCAAGTAGGCACAGTATACGCTGTGAGCCTGGCAGGCACACTCGCTGGCAGGCAGGCAACTGCAATTAGATTACACTAGCAGACTGATGTTTCACAGTCAAAAAAGTTTTTTTTTTTAAATTTACACTAATGTTGCAACAGATATGAGTGGTTTCACTGGGCAAGTGGGCACAGTATATGCTGTGAGCCTGGCACACAGGCTGGCAGGCAGGCAGGCAACTTTTTTTTTTAAATTTACACTACTGTTACAACAGATATGAGTGGTGGCACTGGGCAAGTGGGCCTGGCACACACGCTGGCAGGCAGGCAACTGCAATTAGATTACACTAGAAAACTGATGTTTCACAGTCAAAAAGTTTTTTGTTTTTTTTAATTTACACTACTGTTACAACAGATATGAGTGGTGGCACTGGGCAAGTGGGCACAGTATACGCTGTTAGCCTGGCAGGCACACTCGCTGGCAGGCAGGCAACTGCAATTAGATTACACAAGCAGACTGATGTTTCACAGTCAAAAAAGTTTTTTTTTTTAAATTTACACTACTGTTACACCAGATATGAGTGGTGGCACTGGGCAAGTGGGCACAGTATACGCTGTTAGCCTGGCAGGCACACTCGCTGGCAGGCAGGCAACTGCAATTAGATTACACAAGCAGACTGATGTTTCACAGTCAAAAAAGTTTTTTTTTTTTAATTTACACTACTGTTACAACAGATATGAGTGGTGGCACTGGGCAAGTGGGCACAGTATACACTTTGAGCCCGGCACACACACTGGCAGGCAGGCAACTGCAATTAGATTACACTAGCAGACTGATGTTTCACAGTCAAAAAAGTTTTTTTTTTTAAATTTACACTACTGTTACAACAGATATGAGTGGTTTCACTGGGCAAGTGGGCACAGTATACTCTGTGAGCCTGGCACACACGCTGGCAGGCAGGCAACTGCAATTAGATTACACTAGCACACTGATGTTTCACAGTTAAAAAAGTTTTTTTTTTTAAATTTACACTACTGTTACAACAGATATGAGTGGTAACACTGGGCAAGTGGGCCTGGCACACACGCTGGCAGGCAGGCAAATGCAATTAGATTACACTAGAAGACTGATGTTTCACAGTCAAAAAAGTTGTTTTTTTTAATTTACACTACTGTTACAACAGATATGAGTGGTGGCACTGGGCAAGTGGGCCTGGCACACACACTGGCAGGCAGGCAATTGCAATTAGACTAGAAGACTGATGTTTCACAGTCAAATTTTTTTTTTTAATTTACACTACTGTTACAACAGATATGAGTGGTGGCACTGGGCAAGTGGGCACAGTATACGCTGTGAGCCTGGCACACACGCTGGCAGTCAGGCAACTGCAATTAGATTACACAAGCAGACTGATGTTTCACAGTCAAAAAAAGTTTTTTGTTTTTTTTTAAATTTACACTACTGTTACACCAGATATGAGTGGTGGCACTGGGCAAGTGGGCCTGGCACACACGCTGGCAGGCAACTGCAATTAGATTACGCTAGCAGACTGATGTTTCACAGTCAAAAAAGTTTTGTTTTTTTTTAATTTACACTACTGTTACTACTGATATGAGTGGTGGCACTGGGAAAGTGGGCCTGGCACACACGCTGGCAGGCAGGCAGGCAACTGCAATTAGATTACACTAGCAGACTGATGTTTCACAGTCCAAAAAGTTTTTTTTTTAATTTACACTACTGTTACACCAGATATGAGTGGTGGCACTGGGCAAGTGGGCCTGGCACACACGCTGGCAGGCAGGCAACTGCAATTAGATTACACTAGCAGACTGATGTTTCACAGTCAAAAAAGTTATTTTTTTTTAAATTTACACTACTGTTACAACAGATATGAGTGGTGGCACTGGGCAAGTGGGCCTGGCACACACGCTGGCTGGCAGGCAGGCAGGCAGGCAACTGCAATTAGATTACACTAGCAGACTGATGTTTCACAGTCAAAAAAGTTATTTTTTTTTAAATTTACACTACTGTTACAACAGATATGAGTGGTGGAACTGGGCAAGTGGGCACAGTATACGCTGTGAGCCTGGCACACACTCTGGCAGGCAGGCAGGCAACTGCAATTAGATTACACTAGCAGACTGATGTTTCACAGTCAAAAAAGTTTTGTTTTTTTAAATTTACACTACTGTTACACCAGATATGAGTGGTGGCACTGGGCAAGTGGGCACAGTATACGCTGTGAGCCTGGCACACACGCTGGCAGGCAGGCAGGCAACTGCAATTAGATTACACTAGCAGACTGATGTTTCACAGTCAAAAAATTGTTGTTTTTAAATTTACACTACTGTTACAACAGATATGAGTGGTGGCACTGGGCAAGTAGGCACAGTATACGCTGTGAGCCTGGCAGGCACACTCGCTGGCAGGCAGGCAACTGCAATTAGATTACACTAGCAGACTGATGTTTCACAGTCAAAAAAGTTTTTTTTTTAAAATTTACACTAATGTTGCAACAGATATGAGTGGTTTCACTGGGCAAGTGGGCACAGTATATGCTGTGAGCCTGGCACACAGGCTGGCAGGCAGGCAGGCAACTTTTTTTTTTAAATTTACACTACTGTTACAACAGATATGAGTGGTGGCACTGGGCAAGTGGGCCTGGCACACACGCTGGCAGGCAGGCAACTGCAATTAGATTACACTAGAAAACTGATGTTTCAAAGTCAAAAAGTTTTTTTTTTTTTTAATTTACACTACTGTTACAACAGATATGAGTGGTGGCACTGGGCAAGTGGGCACAGTATACGCTGTTAGCCTGGCAGGCACACTCGCTGGCAGGCAGGCAACTGCAATTAGATTACACAAGCAGACTGATGTTTCACAGTCAAAAAAGTTTTTTTTTTTTAAATTTACACTACTGTTACACCAGATATGAGTGGTGGCACTGGGCAAGTGGGCACAGTATACGCTGTTAGCCTGGCAGGCACACTCGCTGGCAGGCAGGCAACTGCAATTAGATTACACAAGCAGACTGATGTTTCACAGTCAAAAAAGTTTTTTTTTTTTTAATTTACACTACTGTTACAACAGATATGAGTGGTGGCACTGGGCAAGTGGGCACAGTATACACTTTGAGCCCGGCACACACACTGGCAGGCAGGCAACTGCAATTAGATTACACTAGCAGACTGATGTTTCACAGTCAAAAAAGTTTTTTTTTTTAAATTTACACTACTGTTACAACAGATATGAGTGGTTTCACTGGGCAAGTGGGCACAGTATACTCTGTGAGCCTGGCACACACGCTGGCAGGCAGGCAACTGCAATTAGATTACACTAGCACACTGATGTTTCACAGTTAAAAAAGTTTTTTTTTTTTTAAATTTACACTACTGTTACAACAGATATGAGTGGTAACACTGGGCAAGTGGGCCTGGCACACACGCTGGCAGGCAGGCAAATGCAATTAGATTACACTAGAAGACTGATGTTTCACAGTCAAAAAAGTTGTTTTTTTTAATTTACACTACTGTTACAACAGATATGAGTGGTGGCACTGGGCAAGTGGGCCTGGCACACACACTGGCAGGCAGGCAATTGCAATTAGACTAGAAGACTGATGTTTCACAGTCAATTTTTTTTTTTTTAATTTACACTACTGTTACAACAGATATGAGTGGTGGCACTGGGCAAGTGGGCACAGTATACGCTGTGAGCCTGGCACACACGCTGGCAGTCAGGCAACTGCAATTAGATTACACAAGCAGACTGATGTTTCACAGTCAAAAAAAGTTTTTTTTTTTTTTTTTTAATTTACACTACTGTTACACCAGATATGAGTGGTGGCACTGGGCAAGTGGGCCTGGCACACACGCTGGCAGGCAACTGCAATTAGATTACGCTAGCAGACTGATGTTTCACAGTCAAAAAAGTTTTTTTTTTTTAAATTTACACTACTGTTACTACTGATATGAGTGGTGGCACTGGGAAAGTGGGCCTGGCACATGCGCTGGCAGGCAGGCAACTGCAATTAGATTACACAAGCAGACTGATGTTTCACAGTCAAAAAAGTTTTTGTTTTTTTTTAATTTACACTACTATTACACCAGATATAAGTGGTGGCACTGGGCAAGTGGTCACAGTATACGCTGTGAGCCTGGCACACACGCTGGCAGGCAGGCAACTGCAATTAGATTACACTAGCAGACTGATGTTTCACAGTCAAAAAAAGTTTTTTTTTTTTAAATTTACACTACTGTTACACCAGATATAGGTGGTGGCACTGGGCAAGTGTGCCTGGCACACACGCTGGCAGGCAGGCAACTGCAATTAGATTACACTAGCAGACTAATGTTTCACAGTCAAAAAAGTTTTTTTTTTTTAATTTACACTACTGTTACACCAGATATGAGTGGTGGCACTGGGCAAGTGGGCCTGGCACACATGCTGGCAGGCAGGCAACTGCAATTAGATTACACTAGCAGACTGATGTTTCACAGTCAAAAAAAGTTTTTTTTTTTTTAAATTTACACTACTGTTACACCAGATATAGGTGGTGGCACTGGGCAAGTGGGCCTGGCACACACGCTGGCAGGCAGGCAACTGCAATTAGATTACACTAGCAGACTAATATTTCACAGTCAAAAAAGTTTTTTTTTTTAAATTTACACTACTGTTACAACAGATATGAGTGGTGGCACTGGGCAAGTGGGCACAGCATACGCTGTGAGCCTGACACACACTCTGGCAGGCAGGCAGGCAACTGCAATTAGATTACACAGGAAAAAAACAGACTGATATTCTAGCCCTAAAAACGGCTTTTTAGGGTGCTGTCCTTACTGCAGAGATCAGATGAGTCCTTCAGGACTGTAGTGGACACTGAATACACTAATCTAGCTATCAATTTCCCTATTAAATCAACAGCAGCTACACTGTCCCTCCTCTCACTAAGAAACCAGCTTCCGAATGAATCTAAAATGGCTGCTGTCCAGGAGCTGGGAGGGTCTGGGAGGGAGGGTCTGCTGCTGATTGGCTGGAATGTGTCTGCAGACTGTTAGATACAGGGTCAAAGTTTACTCAATGATGACGAATAGGGGGCGGATTGAACATCGCATGTGTTTGCCCGCCGTTGTGAATGCGAACAAGCTATGTTCACCGCGAACTATTCGCCGGCGAACAATTCGAGACATCACTAATTGTAACTTTAATTTAAATTTAGATGATGTCAGGTTTAGGGATTAAGGTTTATTTAGGTAGTCGGATGTGGGGGGATGTTGGATTAGTGGTTAATAGATTTATTTAGGCAGTTGTGATGTGCGGGGATGGCAGTTTAGGGGTTAATAGGTTTCTTTAGGTAGTCACAATGTGGGGGTGGCAGTTTAGGGGTAAATAGGTTTATTTAGGTAGTTGCAATGTGAGGGGACGGCAGATTAAGGGTTAATAGGTTTATTTTAGTAGCCACTATGTGGGGGGATGGCAGTTTAGGGGTTAATACTTTATTTTAGTAGTTATGATGTTGGGGCAGCGGTTTAGAGGTTAATACTTTATTTTAGTAGTTATAATGTGGGGGGACGGCGGTTTAGTGGTTATTAGGTAGTCGCAATGGGGGGACGGCGGTTTAGGGTTTAAAAAGGTTTATTTTAGTAGTCACAATGTGGGGGTCAGCGGTTTAGGGGTTAATACTTTATCATAACTACTAAAATAAAGTTAATACTTTATTTTAGTAGTTATGATTTTAGGGCGGCAGTTTAGGGTTTAATACTTTACTTTAGTAGTTATGATGTGGGGGTGGTGGTTTATTTAGGTAGTCGTAATGTCGGGGGGGGCGACGGTTTAGGGGTTAATAGGTTTATTTTAGTAGTCACAATATGGGGGAACGGTGGTTTAGGGGTTAATACTTTATTTTAGTAGTTATGATGTTGGTGCAGTGTTTTAGGGGTTAATACTTTATTTTAGTAGTTATGATGTGGGGGGATGGTGGTTTAGTGATTATTAGAAAATGCAACTTATAATACATTTTGCAGTCTCAAAATTATTCAATCCCTTCATGGCAAGCATCTTTAGTACTTAGTAGAGCACCCTTTTGCTGTTATGACCTGCTGCAAATGAGATGCACATTCAGACACCAGCTTCTGGCAGCGTTCCTGAGGAATATTAGCTTATTCCTCATAAGCAATGGCCTCCAGTTCAGTAATATTCTTGGGTTTGCATGCTGCAACCACCTTCTTCAAATGTCATCAGAGATTTCTATTGGGTTCAAGTGATTTTGATGTATAATCTTCCAGGACTTCTTCTGCAACCAAGCCTTGGTGGAATCCCAAAAGTTCTGTGGCTTATTTATATGATTTTGAGCATATTGAAGCTGACTTTTCTTGTGTTTTTGGGTCAGTAGCGATGTACGTCTTAGCGCTCTAGCATGGAAACCTTCTGCTTTAAGTATGTGCCTTACTGTGCACACTGAAACCTCAGGGCCTATTGCCACCAAGTCTTGCTGCAGGCTTTTTGCAGTCACTCAAGGGTTTTTCTAAACCTGCCTTCTCAGAAATCTAACTACCTAGCTAAAATAAAGACAAATTGACCTATAAAATAAAACCTAACCTAAGTTACACTAACCCGTAAGACTACACTATAATTCAATTATTTCCCTAAATTAAATACAATTAAATACAATTAAATTAAATTATCTAAAGTACAAAAAAACAAACACTACATTTCAGAAAATAATAAACAAATTACAATATTTTTAAACTAATTACACCTAATCTAATCCCCTAACAAAATAAAAAAGCCCCCCCAAAATAAAAAAGCCCTACCCTACACTAAATTACAAATAGCCCTTAAAAGGGCCTTTTGCGAGGCATTGCCCCGAAGTAATCAGCTCTTTTACCTGTAAAAAAAATTACAAATCCCCGCAACATTAAAACCCATCACCCACACAACCAACCCTTCTCTAAAACCCAACCAATATACCCTTAAAAAAATCTAACCCCTTGAAGATTACCTTACTTAGAGAAGTCTTCATCCAACTGGGCTGAAGTCCTCAATGAAGCCGGGAGAAGTCTTCATCCAAGCCGGGCAAAGTGGTCCTCCAGACGGGCTGAAGTCTTCATCCAGACGACATCTTCTATCTTCATCCATGCGGCGTGGAGCGGGTCAATCTTCAAGACATCCGAAGCAGAGCATCCTCTTCAATCGACGGCTAACCCTGAATGAAGGTTCCTTTAAATTACATCAACCAAGATGGCGTCCCTTCAATTCCGATGGCGTCAATTGGAATTAAGGTAGAAAAAATCCTATTGGCTGATGCAATCAGCCAATAGGATTGAAGTTCAATCCTATTGGCTGATCCAGTCAGTTAATAGAATGCGAGCTCAATCCTACTGGCTGATTGGATCAGCCAATAGGATTGAACTTCAATCCTATTGGCTGATTGCATCAGCCAATAGGATTTTTTCTACCTTAATTCCGATTGGCTGATATAATTCTATCAGCCAATCGGAATCTAAGGGATGCCATCTTGGATGACATCACTTAAAGGTACCTTCATTCATCTTTAGTCGTCGGAAGAAGAGGATGCTCCGCGTCGGATGTCTTGAAGATGGACTCGCTCCCCGCTGGATGGATGAAGATAGAAGATGCCGTCTGGATGAAGACTTCTGCCCGTCTAGAGGACCACTTCACCTGGCTTGGATGAAGACTTCTCCCGGTAAGTCGATCTTCAGGGGGTTAGTGTTAGGTTTTTTAAGGGTGTATTGGGTGGGTTTTATTTTTAGGTTAGGGACTTTGGGCCTGCAAAAGAGCTAGGTAGTTATTAAATAGTTAATAACTATTTAATAACTATTCTACCTAGTTAAAATAAATACAAACTTGCCTGTAAAATAAAAATAAACTTAGGTTAGGGGTTAATACATTTAGTATAGTGGTGGCGACATTGGGGGGCCGCAGATTAGGGGTTAATAAGTGTAGGTAGGTGGCGGCGATGTTGGGGATGGCAGATTACAGGTTAATAATATTTAACTAATGTTTGCGAAGGGAGAGTGCGGCGGTCTAGGGGTTAATATGTTTATTATAGTGGCGGCGACGTTGGGGGCTGCAGATTAGGGGTTAATAAGAGTAGGTAGGTTGCGGCGACATGGGGGGGCAGATTAGGGGTTATTAAATATAATGTAGGTGTCGGCGAAGTTGGGGGCAGCAGATTAGGTGTTCATAAATATAATGTAGGTGGCGGTGGTGTCCGGAACGGCAGATTAGGGGTTAAAATTTTTATTATAGTGTTTGCGATGCGGGAGGGCCCAACTACTGACTTTTAAATGCGTTAGGACTCTTGACAGGGTAGGTGTACTGCTCACTTTTTGGCCTTCCAGGGCAGACTTGTAATATCAGCGCTATGGAAGTCCCATAGAATAAAGACTTTACAAAGTTTACGTAAGTCGTTGTGCTGTAAGGCCAAAGAAGTGTGCAGTGACCTTAAACCTTCAAGACTCGTAATACCAGCGGGCGTAAAAAAGCAGCGCTAGGACCTGTTAACGCTGCTTTTTTACCCTAACGCACAACTCATAATCTAGCCGAAAGTTTGCTTGGAAAAGAAATACAATTTTAAAATATAAGTTAAAAGGTCAGAATTGTATATAAAAAGTGTTACATAAAATTGTGATAAATGCTGTACAAATAATGTACCACATATCTAAATGTATAGATAAATTAAATGTGTAAGGAAGTATATGTACAATGACCAGTATTGCATTATGTGTGTACAATAGTCATATGTGTAAATGTAGAAATAATTACTTCAACAATCTGATAACTATATGTATAATAATCACATGTTTTAAATGTATAAATAAGTTAAGTAGGAATAGAAGCATAAATATATATATGTGTGTGTGTGTGTAATCAAGATTATATATATATATATATATATATATATATATATATATATATATATATATATATATATGTGTGTGTGTGTAATCAGGTTTATATATATATATATATATATATATATATATGTGTGTGTGTGTAATCAGGTTTATATATATATATATATATATATATATATATATATATATGTGTGTGTGTGTAATCAGGTTTATATATATATATATATATATATATATATATATATATGTGTGTGTGTAATCAGGTTTATATATATATATATATATATATATATATATATATATATATATGTGTGTGTGTGTAATCAGGATTATATATATATATATATATATATATATATATATGTGTGTGTGTGTAATCAGGTTTATATATATATATATATATATATATATGTGTGTGTGTGTGTGTAATCAGGTTTATATATATATATATATATATATATATATATATATATATATATATATATATATATATATATATATATAAACCTGATTACACACACACACACACACATATATATATATATATATATATATATATATATATATATATATATATATATATATATATATATATATATATATATATGTGTGTGTGTGTGTGTGTAATCAGGTTTATATATATATATATATATATATATATATGTGTGTGTGTGTAATCAGGTTTATATATATATATATATATATATATATATGTGTGTGTGTGTTCTCAGGTTTATATATATATATATGTGTGTGTGTGTAATCAGGTTTATATATATATATATATATATATATATATGTGTGTGTGTGTGTAATCAGGATTATATATATATATATATATGTGTGTGTGTGTAATCAGGTTTATATATATATATATATATATATATATATATATATATATATATATATATATGTGTGTGTGTGCGTGTAATCAGGTTTATATATTTATATATATATATATATATATATATATATATATATATGTGTGTGTGTAATCAGGATTATATATATATATATATATATATATATATGTGTGTGTGTAATCAGGATTATATATATATATATATATGTGTGTGTGTGTAATCAGGATTATATATATATATATATATGTATATATATATGTGTGTGTGTGTAATCAGGATTATATATATATATATATGTGTGTGTGTGTGTGTGTGTGTAATCAGGATTATATATATATATATGTGTGTGTGTGTGTGTGTAATCAGGATTATATATATATATATATATATATATGTGTGTGTGTAATCAGGATTATATATATATATATATATATATGTGTGTGTGTGTAATCAGGATTATATATATATATATATATATATATGTATATATATATGTGTGTGTGTGTAATCAGGATTATATATATATATATATGTGTGTGTGTGTGTGTGTGTGTAATCAGGATTATATATATATATATGTGTGTGTGTGTGTGTGTGTGTGTAATCAGGATTTTATATATATATATATAGTATGATCACAAAACCCTTACAGCTAGATTATGAGTTTTAAGGGGTTTAAGGGAAAGTAAAGAACGCAACAAAAGTTGCGCTAATTAACCCCCTATAGCGATGCCATTACAAGTTTAAAAAACCCGGCTTGCGTGGGCGATATGGCTGCTTTGAGCTCCATACCACACACAAAAGCAGCATTTTTTTTACGTGCTCGTGCAAGCTTTCCCCATAGACATCAATGAGGAGAGCCGGCAAAAAAAAAGCCTTTACTCCTTCGATCGCGGAAACAAAAGCTCCGTAACGCAGCCCCATTGATGTTTATGGAGGGAAATAAAGACAGTTTAAACCTAACACCCTAGCATAAACCCAGAGTCTAAACACCCCTAATCTGCTGCCCCCGACATCGCCGACGCCTGCTTACATTTATTAACCCCTAATCTGCCACTCCCGATATCACTGCCACTATACTACATTTATTAAACCCAATTCCGCCGCACCCCAACATCGCTGCAACTATAAACCCTATTCCGCCGCTCCAGATATCGCCGCCACCTAAATGAAGCTTTTAACCCCTAAACCTCTGGCCTCCCACATCACTACCACTAAATAAACCTATTAACCCCTAAACCACCAGCCCCCCACATCACAACAACCTAAATTAAACTATTAACCCGTAACATAACCCTAACCTTGACATAACCTTAACCCTTACACCCCCTAACTTTAAAATAAATAAACTAGATCTTTATTAAATTTACAATTATTAACTAAATAAACCTATTTACCCCTAAACTGCCAGCCCCCCACATCGCAACAACCTAAATTAAACTATTAACCCCTAACCCTAACACCCCCTAACTTAAAAAAAATAAAATAGATCTAAATTAAATTTACAATTATTAACTAAATAATACCTAGTTAAAACTAAATACTTACCTGTGAAATAAAACCTAAGCTAGCTACAATATAATGAATAGTTATATTGTAACTAGCTTAGGTTTTATTTTTATTTCACAGGTAAGTTTGTATTTATTTTAACTAGGTAGACTAGTTAGTAAATAATTATTAACTATTTACTAACTGCCTTGTTAAAACAAATACAAACTTACCTGTGAAATGAAACCTAACCTGCCTAACACTGAGATAAACAGCTATTTTGCTTCAAAAAAAATACAAACACCCCCTAACAGTATAAAAAACCCCACCCCCCAAACTACCAAGGGCCCTTAAAAGGGCCTTTTGTAGGGCATTGCCCTGAGATAAACAGCTATTTTGCTACAAAAAAACACCCCCTAAAAATATACATTACACAAAATAAAAAAACGAAATTATCCAAAATTAAAAAAGAATTACACCTAATCTAACAGCCCTATCAAAATAAAAAAGCCCACCCAAAATAAAAAAAACCTAGCCTACAATAAACCAATGGCCTTAAAAGGGCCTTTTGTGGGGCATTGCCCCAAAGATATCAGCTCTTTTACCTGTAAAAAAAAAAAAAACACAAAGACCCCCCAACAGTAAAACCCACCACCCAAAATAAAAACCTTATTCTAAAAAAACCTAAGCTACCCATTGCCCTGAAAAGGGCATTTGTATGGACATTGCCCTTAAAATGGCATTTATCTATTTTAGTGCCCAGACCCTAAACTAAAAATAAAACCCATCCAATAAACCCTTAAAAAAGCCTAACACTAACCCCCTGATGATCCACTTACAGTTTTTGAAGTCCCGCTTGAAGTCTCGTCCTGATTCAGGCGGCGAGAAGTCTTCATCTGATTTGAATAGCCAATAGAATTTAAGCAGCTCTCATTCTATTGGCTGATTCCTCATCCAATAGAATTAGAGCTGTTTAAATCCTATTGGCTGGTTTGAACAGCCAATAGGATTTTAGCAGCTCTAATTCCTATTGGCTGATTCAAATTTTTAAGCCAATAGGAATGCAAGGGACGCTCGCTTTTTAGCCAGAACACAAAACTCGTAATACCAGTGCTATGGGAATCTCATTAAAAAACGTAATTATTAAGGGGTGAGGTACTGACGTTGCTTTACAGGCTAAAAGGCTTGCGGTACAGCTATACCGACAAGACTTGTAATTGCTGCATTAGGGAAAATGATGCATTATGGGCCACAACGCTGCTATTTGACTCATAACGCAAAACTCGTAATCTAGGTGTTAGATTGATGTATATATAAATATATCTCCATATGTTAAGGCCTATGTATACCTATTTCTAATGAGGTTAGGAGAGTAACTAGATGCCCAATTTTAAAAGACAGTGACCAATGATAAGCCATGAATATATTTATTTAAGTGTATTTGGTCCATTTACAAACTTAAGCTCATCCCTTTAAATAAATGCAAGATATAAATTCATCCCTTTAAATAAATGCAAGATATAAATTCATCCCTTTAAATAAATGAAAGATATAAATTCATCCCTTTAAATAAATGAAAGATATCAATTCATCCCTTTAAATAAATGCAAGATATAAATTCTACAAAGACACAAAAATATAAAGTAAAGATTTTTATTTTAAATGTAAGAGATGGTTCATCTTTATGGCACAAGTCACCATCGCCATCTTGTGGCCAGTTAGTAAAAGTACAACCAGCTATACTTAACATTGGGTACATTATTTATTTGAAAAAGTTCATTAGTATTCATCCAATCACAGCGTTACAGATCTTCACACATCAGTGAATTAGGGCAGAGTTACAATTCAGGATAAATTGGGACACAGGACACCCACAAAGGATCTTACACTAATTTAAAGTGGGCTGAAAGCGCAGTCAAAAAATTCCCTGAAAGAGAACTTTGAATCCTGGTTGTACCCATTTTATATTTTAGATATCCTTGGAAACCTTTGCCTGTTTTTCCTGTGGACTAAGAGATTCTGTGGGACGGAATACAGTGGGAACATACAGCTTGACTAGTAAAAAGTCTTTATTTATATTTAAGCAGTTATTGCATTTAAAGTCTTTATTGAGATAGACATGATATAAATTATAAGCCCATGTATATATATGCACTACCCCTATAGTCTGGTTTATATTGTCTAGGAATCTAATTCACCTAACAATACAAGAAATGCTTTCATAGATATTGTGTAGTTAATTTTTAGTTTGTTATAAGGAAAGCTCTGGGCGTTATGTTTAAATAGATGTTTAATTTAGTTATATTATATTCTCTAAGGCTGAGACTTGTTGAGGCATCATAAAGTTTTTTTTTGTTTTTTTTTACTGGTTATTGGTATTCATCCTGAGTCTGAATAATGGCAGTAAATTGTTACGTTCTCAGAAAATAATTTTAAGGGTAACATTGGCTAAGATTGTATTAAATAACCAACGTTAGTAACGCATATTGCATGATTGGTTCATGCTGGTTTATTTTACCTTGTTATAGACGTCACTGTTAGATTTGTACCTATAGGGTTAAAAACTAAGAGAGATAGTATATTTGTATTTTATAGTGCGTCAGTGTTTGTTTTGTGTATAATTAAATTGTATATCGCTTGTTAGTATCTTGTTTAATACATCTGTATATATTTATCCTAACTGAATCCTCTTTACTCCATAAATATAATTTGCTGTGTTTAAAAAGATATCACGTGATCAGAACTACAGTAAAATAATACAAATATATGGGAGGTTACTGCTCAGATAGTCATAAATAATAATGTAATCTAAGATATATAACAGGATGGTGCAATAAAGCCACAGAGGGTAACAGTTGTTAGAGGGAATCCCCAGAGAAAAATAGAGACAAACCAATGCATCCCTGTGCGCATTTCAATGAGTCCCTGTGTGCAATATTATTAATAAATCCCTGCTTTAATAATTTTTAAAGTAATTTTTTAAGGAATATTACAATAACTTAATAATACATTTGTTTGATACTGTCAATGCATATGGAATATGTTTATGATTGAACATGGTATAATATCACCTATAACTAGTATTGTACAAAATGCTCGTGTTTATTCTGATTGTACCCTGTCAAATGGTTTCCAAAGACTCTTTTTTTCGGATTACAAAAGATAAAAGGGGGAAAAAAAGGCTATTTTGCAGATCGCATAAGTGCTTACTTTAGCCTGACTCTGTTATGGCTTTCAAAAATCACTTAACAGCTACGGTGATTGATGTATGGATATCACATGGTAATTGTATCCAATAAATGGCAACCTTTACAGAGTTACGTCACAACCCAGAAGAAGTTCCATGCGCCACAAGAGTGGAGCGAAACGCGCACAGGGACGCATTGAAACGCGCACAGGGACGCGTTGGTTTGTCGCTATTTATCTCTGTTTGGGGATTCCCTCTAACTGCTGCTACCCTCTGTGGCTTTAGTGCATCATCCGGAAAAGGAACTTTGCATGTGGATATTACAGGTATACAAGTGACCGGTGGCGCCGGGGAAATCTCTGTTGAGGTTGCCTTTGTTGAGGGTATCATGTTTTCGCTGACCATGGATACAACGAGTGGTCTGTGGATCGTAGTGTTTTCTTATTTTTGATGTTGATATTTATATAGATACATAAGTGCTGGTTACCTAGACACCTAGATCCCACTTATCTGGTGGGACCTACTCTTTTTTCTATTTTGTGTATTTTCTTTTCTTTATTAGTTTTTTTGGGGATTTATGTATATAACTAGTGTATATATTTTTCTGTACAGGTGGGCATCCTCGTGACCTCAGCAGTGATTGTGGTGTGTCATGGGGAGTCGTTTAATGATGGGCCACATGATAACTCACTGATATCCCATAATACCATAATCACTTGTACTGGGCGGTATGTTACACGTATTGGTCACATAATTCTTGTGAACTCCTGGCATGGGATGCCATTGTGTCACTGAGGATTATGTGACACTGCCTTACCGCTTCATATTACACGATCCGGTCACTCACTGCACTTTGTTTGTTGCTGTGACAACCCTATACACGCCCACTAGTTGTGACGCATCACGCCGGAGTCGGGGCATTATGACGTCACTGAAGTGGGAAGCTACAGCGCAGTTGATGCAGGATTTTAAGATATATAAGGCAGGTAAAGGTGTTTGGGGTATATTGTTTTTAGGTTCACATTGTTGAGCCAAATTTTGACATATGACAAAGGTGTGGGGAGCACACCAAAACGTTATGCCCTTTTTACATTGAGGCAATAAATGCTACGTTTTATGATATAAGACCAGTGAGTGTCTTTTCTTGGAATGGAATATATACACATACACATATTTACACACACATACACATATATATCATAGAGCTCTTTGTAGTTAAACACCTTGTCATATAACGTATACCTTTTAACCCTTGTAAAAAAAAAAAAAATATTTATAAAGTGTATATATGAGTGTAGCCATTTATTTTAATGTATTTATGTTGTGTTTTGGTCTTTAGTTGCACTAACTTGACAAGTGCAAATTTATGTTGTGCTTAAGCTAACGCGTTTACTTTCAACTTGCAATACGTGTGTAAGTTAGCACGGTCAGGATATAGCTTATTGTGACTCCATCTAAAAATAGTGCACCACTTGTAATCTAACATTTTGGGGTACATTTATCAAATGGTGGATGGACATGATTTGCTTTAGCGAATCATGTCCGCCCAACATCGCTAAATGCAGAGAGCATACGCTGTTGGCATTTAACATTGTACACGCATTTCTAGTAAAATCCTTGTGCAATGCTGCCCCCTGCACATTTGCAGCCAATCGGTGTCATTTATCCCAATCATTTTGGATCAGGATGATTGCTGCTCGCCATCTAAAAGGTGACGGACAAGTTAAGGAGCAGCGGTCTTACCACCGCTGCTTCTTAACTTAAGTTTCCGGCAAGCTGGAAACTTTGTCTAGATTGCAGCATCCGCTGCTTGGTAAATCTACCCCAATATGTTTGTTTGTATTTTATTCATAGTTGTTTTGAAGAGAGATTGATATCAGATTACGTTTACAATAAACGTTCAGTGTTATACTGTGCCTGTCTGAACACTGCAGAGATCTCACACACAACGGCACAAGCACTGTTTAGGGAAAATAGCGGTGTAGGTTAAAGATTATCCTTTTTTCCAACTTGCATTCACCTAAATTACGAGTTTTGCATTTGTGTTTTAACGCTGAAAAAAAAGTAATTTCAGCGTTAAAACAGCAACGCAACCAATACGAGTCTTGTCAGTATAGCTGTACCCAGAGGCGTAACTAGAAACCACAGGGCCCAGGTGCACCCCCCCCCCAAAAAAAAAAGTGAATTTGATACATATCTTCTTTTTTTTTTTTTACATTTAACACAAATGTGAGTCAGATTACGTCTGCAAAAGGAGGTACCCTGAGCCCACAGTCTATGATATGGTCTGACCCCCTATTACTGTATATAGTGACACTGTTTGACCCACCAGTACTGTATATAGTGAGTCAGTGACACAGTCTGTAATCTGCCGGTGAGATGGCTGGCCTGATCCTACTCACCCCAGTACTTTACAAAGTGACCACAGTAGTCTGTGACATGGTCCAGCCCCCCTGTACTGTATATAGTGGTATATAGTGGTACTGTATAGACTGACACTGTTTACCCCCCGCCCCACCCCATGCTGTAGTAGCTAGGTCTGTAATTCGCTGGTTCCACAAACATACACACACACACACACACACATGCATGAATAAATAAATACACACACAGTCACATACATACACACACATAAACACCAATGGGTAAAACAAAAACACTAACCCCTGTAGTAAGAGACACTAGTAAAGCATCATGTCACACTCACATGATATCAGTGCAGGCAGTGGCAGGTGGCCACCCTTGGGGGCCCAGTCACAATTGCGACCTCTGCACCCCCTGTAGTTTCGCCCCTGGCTGTACCGCAAGCCTTTTAGCCTGTAACGCAATGTTAGTCCCGCACTCAAAAAAATGACGTTTTCTATGTGATTCCCATAGCGCTGCCATTACGAGTTTTGCGGTGAGGCTAAAAAGCTTGCGCTACAACCTATACCGACACAATCCGTACCGCCATCTGAGAGCAGTAGTTATGAGTTTTACACAAGAAAACTGTTACTTAAAACTCATAACTTAAGTGTTACAAAGTACACTTACACCCTTAAACTACCTTTTAAGCCCTAAACCGAGGCCCTCCCACATTGCAAATACTATATTAAAGTTATAAACCCCTAATCTGCCGCTCCCGACATCGCCACTACTAATAAAATGTATTAGCCCCTATTCCGCCACTCCCCGACATCGTCGCCACTATACTAAAGTTATTAGCCCCTATTCCCCCAACATTGCCCACACTATAATAAATATATAAACCCCTATTCCGCCGCTCCCCGACATCGCCACCACTAAATAAAGTTTTTAACCCCTAAACCTCTGGCCTCCCACATCACTACCACTAAATAAACCTATTAACCCCTAAACTGCCAGCCCCCCACATCGCCAAAAACTAAATTAAACTATTAACCCCTAAACCTAACAACCCCCTTACTTTAAATTAAAATTACAAGATCCCTATCTTAAAATAAATAAAAACGTATCTGTGAAATAAAAAAATAAAAAAATTAAACGATAAATTAAAATAACTATCAATTAAATGAATTAAATTACTCATTAAAAAACCTAACACTACTAAAAAATTTAAATCTACAGTTACAAAAAAATTAAAATACTAAATTAAAAAAATACTAAATTACAAATAACAAATTAAATTATCCAAAATAGAAACAATTACACCTAATCTAATAGCCCTATCTAAAGTAAAAATAGAGCTGATTTCTTTAGGGCAATGCCCTACAAAAGGCCCTTTAAAGGGCTATTGGTAGTTTATTATAGATTAGGGTTCTTTTACTTTGGGATGTTTTATATAATAGGAATAATTTTTATTATTTTGTATTATTCCTTTTTTCTTTTTGGGGTGTTCTTTTTTTTGAATAAAGTCCAAAAGAGTATGGCAGCAATAAGTGGTTTTCAAATGGTCTTTTATTGGAGCACAACAAGCAAAGTAGCAGCGACGTTTCGGGAGCTTCCTCCCTTTGTCAAGCATAAAAAATTGTGGTAACAAGCATCTTAATATACCCACCCCCACCAGGGGGCAGCAGAGAACAATTTCCTCTTATGCAAAGTTTAATTTAACCCATTCACTTCTTTAGGATAATACAAAAAATTACCACAAAATATACTACAAAGATACAAATTAAAAAATGTTTCTATATACATTAAATATATTTAATCAGAATTGATACAATGTTAAACTATATACACAGCAAGGATAAATTCTTTATGCACCAAACTAATCATTGTTGGAGATAAGGGTAATACTTCATAAGGCAAGAACACCAGTACAGAAAATTTCAAGCCCAATTATATTATTATAGGAACACAGACAAATCCCAGTCTTTATTTAGACCCACAGGTTGGAGGGTATTCAATTTAAATATCCAGAATCTCTCCCTTTGATGAAGCATTAGCTCCCTATTACCTCCTCTCCTAGGGTTGGGCACAAATTCAATTACTTGAAAGCGAAGTTGGTTGATGGCATGTCCTACTAAATTAAAGTGACAGGCTATGGGGGACTTTTCATTCTTAGTCCTAATAGAGCTCTTATGCTCGACTATTCTATCCCTAATGGATCTAGTGGTCTCTCCCACATAGCTCCGCCCACAAGGACACTTAATCAAATAAATTACAAATTTTGAGTGACAGGTATAGAAGTTCTTAATCTGGTATTTTTTGCCTGAGCTGGGATGGTAAAAAACAGATCCTTTGATCATGTTACCACAACATGAACATCCCAGACATGGAAAACAACCCCTATTCCTGTCAGTCAAATATCTTTGGCCATCCCTGATCTTTGAAGAACAAATATCAGCCCTAATCAGTTTCTGTTGCAAATTATAGCCTCTTTTAAAGGCTGGCATTGGATTCTCTGCAAACTCAGAAATATCAGGATAGCATTTAGACAACACAGGCCAATGCTTCCTAATAATATCATTAATCCTGTAGCTATGGCAATTGAATTCTGACACAAAAACCATTCTCTTAGACTCACCCCCTTTCACCTCCTTTCTTTTTTTTTTTTTTTTTTGGGGTCAGTAGACAATAGCATAGCTCTAGGAATAAGAGAGACCGATTGTACCTCTTTTTCCAACATCATTTTGGGATAGCCACGCTCTAAAAAACTATTCTTCATTTCCCCTAGCCTCAAATAAAATAATTGATACCTTTTGAGTTTGATTTTCTTTTTTTTTGAATAGCCATTTTCTTTTATTTTTAATGGGCAGCAAAAGAGCTGAATGCCATTTTAAGGGCAATGCCCATACAAATGCCCTTTCCAGGGCAATGGGTAGATTAGGTTTAACTTTATTTTTATTTTGTGGGTTTGAAGGGTGGGGTTTATATACTGTTAGGGGGTGTTTGTTTTTCTTTTTTAGAAAAAGAGCTGATTTTTTAGGGCAATGCCCCACAAAAGGCCCTTTTAAGGTTTTTTTTTATTATTATTATTTTTTAAACAGGGTATTAGAATAGGAATAATTTTTATTGTTTAAGATAATTTCCTTTGTTTTTTTTTGTAATGGTAGCTTTTTATTTAGTTAAAATAAATACAAACTTACCTGTGAAATAAAAACCTAAGCTAGCTACAATATAACTATTACTTATATTGTAGCTAGCTTAGGTTTTATTTTTATTTCACAGGTAAGTATGTATTTAGCTTTAAATAGGTGTTATTTAGTTAATAATTGTAACTTTAATTTAGGTCTATTTTAATTATGTTAAAGTTAGGGGGTGTTAGGTTTAGGGTTAGGGTTACGGTTATCGTTAGTTTTAGGGTTACGGTTAGGTTTAGGGGTTTATATAGTTTAATTTAGGTTGTTGCGATGTGGGGGACTGGCTGTTTAGGGGTTAATAGGTTTATTAGTGGTAGTGATGTAGGAGGCCAGAGGTTTATGGGGTTAATAACTTTATTTAGTGGGGGGATGTTGAGGAGCGGTGGAATAGGGGTTAATATCTTTATTATAGTGTGGGTGATGTTGGGATGAGGGGGAATAGGGGTTAATAACTTTAGTATAGTGGCGGCAAAATAGGGAGCGGCAGATTAGGGGTTAATAGATTTATTTAGGTGGTGGCGATTTCGGGAGCGGCAGATTAGGGGTTAATACGTTTATGTAGGTGTCGGCGATGTTGGGTGCAGCAGATTAGGGGTGTTTAGACATGGGGCTTATGTTAGGGTGTTAGGTTTAAACATAACTTTTTTTTACCTATAGACATCAATGGGGCTGCGTTACGGTGCTTTTCATTCCGCAATCGCAGGTTTTAGGTTTTTTTCTAACACTCTCCCCCTATTGATGTCTATTGTGGAAAGCATGCATGAGCACATCAAATCAGTGTGCAACGCAACCATATCGCACGCACAAGGCGGCTTTTCAAAAACTCGGAATGGCAGTGATATGGAGGGTGAAATAACGCATATTTTGTTGCATTAATTTCCCACCCTCTATAGCGCAAAACTTGTAGTCTAGGTGATTGTGAATAAAGCTTCTCAGTCTTGTCCATATACTTTACAGTTAGTATACAGCAATACCGTGCAACTCTAAAATGTGTTCAGTGGTCTGATAATAATATCACAAACCCTGATTTACTTTTATGCTTTATGTAGTTTAACAATATACTGTACCTGCCACTGTCTGAATTCTGCCTTCTGATGACCGGTATCCTTAATGTCAGAGAGCATTGCGTGTAATGCATGAGCTAATGCATAGACAGCTGTATAAATGCTGTACGTTATCCTGAAGTTCTGAACATCATACTCATGGAGAGGAATATCCCTCAGCGTTTCATTCCCTGTACATGGTTGAAACCCTAATACTGAGCCATTAGAGGAATCAACTGGGTCGCAATAAAATAGTATAGACCATGCACTTTTAAATCTGTAATCATTCGGATACTTCTGCGGAGTTGCGCTATACATAAAATCTCTTAAACCTGGGATATTTCTTTTTCTGAGGGAAACTTCCAGAGACCCATTCAATGTCAGCATTGTTTCTTTATGTTTATATAATTCAGGGGACAATGTCATCATACCTGTGACAATCCAAACTACTGCGTTTATTTTTATACCAGCCAGCAATCGTACAAATGCTTCAAAATACTCATCATATGTGTAGAGTATAACCACATTGGCTGTAGATCTTGATATCTCATCTGAAAGATTATATACATCTGTAATTGACATAACAGCCACATTAATTAATAGCTTCAAATAAGCTACACAGTAACCGCTGTTGAGGAGAAGTTCCTTCAGTTCTTGGCTTCCTTTTAGGCTGCTGTCATCATCTGAAGCTACAATCCCCACCCAAGTCCAGCCAAAGTGCTGTAGGATCTTTAGAATGGCACCATATTGGTTACGTTCATTAGGAACCGTTCTATAGAAAAAAGGAAGCTGGTGCTTGTCATCAAAGATCGAATCCATAGCTCCATAACTGACCTGTGGACACCAGGTGCATATTGTAAGATTTCCATTGCGATATATTAAGAAATGGTCTTGACAAATGCTGATGTTAACAGACTTAAAAGGTCATTAAATAAAAAAATGAAACTAGTAATGAACCTTTATATCAGAAAATAATGTTGTTATGAAAACTGCAAAACTTTGTCAAATAAGCATATTTTTATGTTTTTCTTTGCTAACCAATCATAAACTAATACAATGAAATAGCATGAACTCTGTTTGCACACGTGAAGTCAAAGAAAGAGACTTGGGTAGCCTGCCCTCTTCTCTTACCTTAAGGTGGTTTAGCACTGATTCAGCTTAGTTAGCAATAATTTAACAGCTATTTAAACAGGCAGACTTATATATATATATATATATATATAGCAAAGGAGGATAGTAGAAGAACTCCTGGTAAGTTGTAAAGGCCCAAAACCGGCACGTGGTGCCCCGGGTGCACTCCAAGTATAATACAAATCAACAAAGTAAGGGAGTCACTCACAGGGTCTTGTAGTTAAGAACAAAGTCTTTATTGACATTTTGGGGTTGCCCCCGTTTTCAAAATAGGCGTACTTACCCCCTATATACCCATGCTAATCATCTAACACCCGTCAGCTGATCACGGCCGTGACCGGAGTCACGTGACAACATTGCTGTGGCAACCGGACGCCAACTGCAAACAGCTGGTGTAATAAAAACAGAAACACAGCTGCTATATATTAACTTGGGCCACGTTAAAGACATAATGCAGAATCTATTAACATAGGATAGCGGGTGTGTCTTATTACTTAACAACAGGCGTGCTACTTACTAAATACAAAATACAATGCAAGTTCAATTAGTTATCAGTTGGCTACTAGTGATGTCGCGAACAGTTCGCCGGAGAACAGTTCCCGGCGATCTTAGCTTGTTCGTGTTCTCGGCGGCGGGCGAACATATGCGATGTTCAATCCGCCCCCTATTCGTCATCATTGAAGAAACTTTGACCCTGTATCTCACAGTCTGCAGACACATTTCAGCCAATCAGCAGCAGACACTCCCTCTCAGACCCTCCCAGCTCCTGGGCAGCAGCCATTTTAGATTCATTACGATCCTGCATTCTTAGTGAGAGGAGTGATAGTGTAGCTGCTGCTGATTTTATAGGGAAATTCATAGCTAGGCTAGTGTATTCAGTGTCCACTACAGTCCTGAAGGACTCATCTAATCTCTGCTGTAAGGACAGCACCCCAAAAAGCCCTTTTTAGGGCTAGAACTTCAGTCGTTTTTTTTTTTTTTTTGTAATTTTATTTGCATTTGCCTGCCTGTCAGCCTGTGTGTGAGGCTCACAGCATATACTGTGACCTCACCCGGGTTAGCCCCCCCATATTCAAAATTTTAACAAAATATCATTCCATTTGTTAGATCTTTGTTAGATCAGGTTAGATCAACTGTTTTTTTCGTTAGATCTACTCTAAAATATGAAATATTAACAATCTTTTTCAGGGGGGGCTAACCCGTAGCCAGCCCCCCCTCAACAAAAATTTGGACAAAATGTTATTGATTATGATAGCTCCACGTTAGATCAGGTTTGATCAGCCAAAAGTTTTGTTAGATCTAGTCTAATTACTGAGATATTGCATTTTTAATGAGGGGGGGCTAGCCCCCCCTCAACTGAAATCTGGACCAAATTTTATTGATTTTGATAGATATACGTTAGATCAGGTTAGATCAACTGTTTTTTTCGTTAGATCTATCACGCAAGCGGCGGTATTCACAATCCTAGTTTGTGTGCGGGGGGAGGGGTGATCCCCGGGTTAGCCCCCCCTCAACTGAAATCTGGACCAAATTTGATTGATTTTGATAGATATACGTTAGATCAGGTTAGATCAACTGTTTTTTTCGTTAGATCTATCACGCAAGCGGCGGTATTAACAATCCTATTTTGTGTGCGGGGGAGGGGTGATCACCGGGTTAGCCCCCCCTCAACTGAAATCTGGACCAAATTTTATTGATTTTGATAGATATACGTTAGATCAGATTAGATCAACTGTTTTTTTCGTTAGATCTATCACGCAAGCGGCGGTATTCACAATCCTAGTTTGTGTGCGGGGGAGGGGTGATCCCCGGGTTAGCCCCCCCTCAACTGAAATCTGGACCAAATTTGATTGATTTTGATAGATATACGTTAGATCAGGTTAGATCAACTGTTTTTTTCGTTAGATCTATCACGCAATCGGCGGTATTCACAATCCTAGTTTGTGTGCGGGGGAGGGGTGATCTCCGGGTTAGCCTCCCTCAACTGAAATCTGGACCAAATTTTATTGATTTTGATAGATATACGTTAGATCAGGTTAGATCAACTGTTTTTTTCGTTAGATCTATCACGCAAGCGGCGGTATTCACAATCCTAGTTTGTGTGCGGGGGAGGGGTGATCCCCGGGTTAGCCCCCCCTCAACTGAAATCTGGACCAAATTTGATTGATTTTGATAGATATACGTTAGATCAGGTTAGATCAACTGTTTTTTTTCGTTAGATCTATCACGCAAGCGGCGGTATTCACAATCCTAGTTTGTGTGCGGGGGAGGGGTGATCCCCGGGTTAGCCCCCCCTCAACTGAAATCTGGACCAAATTTGATTGATTTTGATAGATATACGTTAGATCAGGTTAGATCAACTGTTTTTTTCGTTAGATCTATCATGCAAGCAGAGGTATTAACAATCCTATTTTGTGTGTAGGGGAGGGGTGATCCCCGGGTTAGCCCCCCCTCAACTGAAATCTGGACCAAATTTTATTGATTTTGATAGATATACGTTAGATCAGGTTAGATCAACTGTTTTTTTCGTTAGATCTATCACGCAAGCGGCGGTATTCACAATCCTAGTTTGTGTGCGGGGGAGGGGTGATCCCCGGGTTAGCCCCCCCTCAACTGAAATCTGGACCAAATTTAATTGATTTTGATAGATATACGTTAGATCAGGTTAGATCAACTGTTTTTTTTGTTAGATCTATCACGCAAGCGGCGGTATTCACAATCCTAGTTTGTGTGCGGGGGAGGGGTGATCCCGGGGTTAGCCCCCCCTCAACTGAAATCTGGACCAAATTTGATTGATTTTGATAGATATACGTTAGATCAGGTTAGATCAACTGTTTTTTTCGTTAGATCTATCACGCAAGCGGCGGTATTCACAATCCTATTTTGTGTGCGGGGGAGGGGTGATCCCCGGGTTAGCCCCCCCTCAACTGAAATCTGGACCAAATTTTATTGAATTTGATAGATATACGTTAGATCAGGTTAGATCAACTGTTTTTTTCGTTAGATCTATCACGCAAGCGGCGGTATTCACAATCCTAGTTTGTGTGCGGGGGAGGGGTGATCCCGGGGTTAGCCCCCCCTCAACTGAAATCTGGACCAAATTTTATTGAATTTGATAGATATACGTTAGATCAGGTTAGATCAACTGTTTTTTTTGTTAGATCTATAATGCAAGAGGCGGTATTCGGTAGCATGCAGAAGCGCATGTCCATGCACAGACCAGTCAGTGCTTTTGCACGCACTGTGTCTATTTGGCCTGTGAGGGACGTTATTATAACCCCGCCCCAAAGCTCTGCACAAGACGAAGAGACATCCAGCAGTGACAAACTACGCCCCCCACATACCACCAGGGTGTAGGAAGCAGGGAATGGAAGATTATTCTACACTTTGTGGGATTATTTTATAGTATACATTTGTCCTATAACAGAAGAAATACATTCTTTAGTATTGTGTTCTAAAAAATTACAAGTAACGCATCTTCTATTATCACATTTAATATTGCTGATTTTATTATAATAAGTATTAACTCTTGATGTAAGAGATATGGAAGTTAATACTTTATGAGATTAACCCTTCTTCATCTCCATGGATCACACTGGTGAACCTCTCCCAGATATGGAACAAAGAAGAAGACATGTTGAAGATGCTATGCAACACATTTCTTATGATAGGGTGACCAGACGTCCCCGATTTTAGGGAACAGCCCCCGGATTGAGGAGACTGTCCCTGGAAAAATTATGTCCCAGAAATGTCCCTGGCTCCTGTTGAGCTGTCCCCAGGCAGCGCGCAGGTCAGGAGGGAAGAGCTTGTGCATGTGTGTATATATATATGCTTGTGTGTGAATGTGTGTATATTTATGCTTGTGTGTGTGTGTGTGTGCATGTGTGTATATGTATGTTTGTATGTGCATGTGTGTATATATATATTTGTATGTGCATGTGTGTATATGTATGCTTGTGTGTGTATATATATATGTGTGTGTGTATATGTATGCTTGTGTATGTGTGTGTATATATATGTATGCTTGTGTGTATATGTATGCTTGTGTGTATATGTATGCTTGTGTGTATATGTATGCTTGTGTGTGTATATGTATGCTTGTGTGTATATGTATGCTTGTGTGTGTATATATATATATGCTTGTGTGTGTATGTGTATATATGTATGCTTTTGTGTGCGTGCATGTGTGTATATATATATGTATACTTGTGTGTGTGTGTGTATATGTATGCTTGTATGTATGTGAGTATGTGTTTATATGTATGTGAGTATGTGTGTGTGTATGTGCATGTGTGTATATTTATACTTGTGTGTGTGTTTATGTATGCTTGTATGTATGTGAGTATGTGTGTATATATGTATGCTTGTATGTGTGTATATGTATGATTGTATGTATGTGTGTATGTATGATTGTATGTGTGTATATGTGTCACAGCCTTAAGTGGGTATATGTGTGATGTGTGTGCATATGAGTGTGTGTATGTGTGATGTGCTTGCATATGAGTGTGTATGTGTGATGTGCTTGCATATGAGTGTGTGTATGTGTGATGTGGGTGCATATGAGTGTGTGTATGTGTGATGTGCTTGCATATGAGTGAGTGTATGTGTGATGTGCTTGCATATGAGTGTGTGTATGTGTGATCTGCTTGCATATGAGAGTGTGTATGTGTGATGTGCTTGCATATGAGTGTGTGTATGTGTGATGTGCGTGCATATGAGTGTGTGTATGTGTGATGTGCTTGCATATGAGTGAGTGTATGTGATGTGCTTGCATATGAGTGTGTTTGGAAGTGGGTGTATGTGTGATCTGCTTACATATGAGTGTAAGTGGGTGTATGTGTGATCTGCTTACATATGAGTGTGTGTATGTGTGATCTGCTTACATATGAGTGTGGGTATGTGTGATGTGCGTGCATATGAGTGTGTGTATGTGTGATGTGCTTGTATATGAGTGTAAGTGGGTGTATGTGTGATGTGCGTGCATATGAGTGTGTGTATGTGTGATGTGCTTGCATATGAGTGTGTTTGGAAGTGGGTGTATGTGTGATCTGCTTACATATGAGTGTAAGTGTGTGTATGTGTGATGTGCGTGCATATGAGTGTGTGTATGTGTGATGTGCGTGCATATGAGTGTGTGTATGTGTGATGTGCTTGCATATGAGTGTCTGTATGTGGGGTCTGCGTTCATACAAGTGTATTTCTGTAGTGCTGGATGTCACACATTAAGGTATATTTACAATCCCTGCAGGTGGCCATGTTTCAAAGAAAGGTAAAATGTAATTTTGCACCAGAGGATTATTGCGCAACGCCATCCCCTGCTGTGGTGCAAACAGTTGCACTATAGCACAGCATTTCAATCATCCTGGACAAGCGAGTGTTAAAGGGACAGTCAAGTCCCAAAAAAAACTTTTATGTTTCAAATAGGGCATGCAATTTTAAACAACTTTCCAATTTACTTTTATCACCAATTTTGCTTTGTTATCTTGGTATTCTTAGTTAAAAGCAAAACCTAGGAAGGCTCATATGATAATTTCTAAGCCCTTAAAGGCCGCCTCTTATCACATGCTTTTTTATTTGCTTTTCACAACAGGGGAGAGCTAGTTCATGTGAGCCATATAAATAACATTGTGATCACGCCCGTGGCTTGTGGCAGACACTGCACTAATTGGCTAAAATGAAAGTCAACACATAATAAATAAAATGTCATGTGATCAGGGGGCTGTTAGAAGATGCTTAGAAACAAGGTTATCACAGAGGTAAAAAGTATATTAATATAACTGAGATAAGGAGCAGTCTGCAGAGGCTTAGATACAGGCTAATCACAGAGGTAAAAAGTATATTAATATAACTGAGATAAGGGGGCAGTCTGCAGAGGCTTAGATACAAGGTAATCACAGAGGTAAAAAGTATATTAATATAACTGAGATAAGGAGCAGTCTGCAGAGGCTTAGATACAGGCTAATCACAGAGGTAAAAAGTATATTAATATAACTGAGATAAGGGGGCAGTCTGCAGAGGCTTAGATATAAGGTAATCACAGAGGTAAAAAGTATATTAATATAACTGAGATAAGGGGGCAGTCTGCAGAGGCTTAGATATAAGGTAATCACAGAGGTAAAAAGTATATTAATATAACATTGTTGGTTGTGCAAAACTGGGGAATGGGTAATAAAGGGATTATCTATCTTTTTAAACAACAAAAATTCTGGTGTTGACAAGAAATTGGGATGGCTGCTTTGCCTTAAAATGCTTGGGCCTATTTTTGGTCCCACCCCGACCCTGTCTATCACTTTGTCACACACACCCCCTTCACCCTGCCACACTCACCTGATCACATTAACCCCCTAATCCTGTCACACTCACCTTCTCTCGCACTGTCACACTCACCCCCCAACCCTGTCACACTCCCCAGCACACAAACTAGGATTGTGAATACCGCCGCTTGCGTGATAGATCTAACAAAAAAACATTTGATCTAACCTGATCTAACATATATCTATCTAAATCAATAAAATTTAGTCCGGATTTCAGTTGAAGGGGGAGGGCTAGCCCAGTGATTACCCCTCCCCGCACACAAACTAGGATTGTGAATACCGCCGCTTGCCTGATAGATCTAACGAAAAAAAAACAGTTGATCTAACCTGATCTAACGTATATCTATCAAATTCAATAAAAT
Source organism: Bombina bombina (assembly GCF_027579735.1). Lineage (NCBI taxonomy): Eukaryota > Metazoa > Chordata > Amphibia > Anura > Bombinatoridae > Bombina > Bombina bombina. The sequence goes on along the minus strand of NC_069502.1, from coordinate 2,475,731 downwards.
TTGGTCCGGATTTCAGTTGAGGGGGGGCTAGCCCAGTGATCACCCCTCCCCCGCACACAAAATAGGATTGTGAATACCGCATCTTGCGTGATAGAGCTAACAAAAAAAACAGTTGATCTAACCTGATCTAATATATATCTATCAAATTCAATAAAATTTGGTCCGGATTTCAGTTGAGGGGGGGCTAGCCCAGTGATCACCCCTCCCCCGCACACAAAATAGGATTGTGAATACCGCTGCTTGCGTGATAGATCTAACGAAAAAAACTGTTGATCTAACCTGATCTAACGTATATCTATCAAAATCAATAAAATTTGGTCCAGATTTCAGTTGAGGGGGGGCTAACCCGGGGATCACCCATCCCCCGCACACAAAATAGGATTGTTAATAACGCCGCTTGCGTTATAGATCTAACGAAAAAAACAGTTGATCTAACCTGATCTAACGTATATCTATCAAAATCAATCAAATTTGGTCCAGATTTCAGTTGAGGGGGGGCTAACCCGGGGATCACCCCTCCCCCGCACACAAACTAGGATTGTGAATACCGCCGCTTGCGTGATAGATCTAACGAAAAAAACAGTTGATCTAACCTGATCTAACGTATATCTATCAAAATCAATAAAATTTGGTCCAGATTTTAGTTGAGGGGGGGCTAACCCGGGGATCACCCCTCCCCCGCACACAAAATAGGATTGTTAATAACGCCGCTTGCGTGATAGATCTAACGAAAAAAACAGTTGATCTAACCTGATCTAACGTATATCTATCAAATTCAATAAAATTTGGTCCAGATTTTAGTTGAGGGGGGGCTAACCCGGGGATCACCCCTCCCCCGCACACAAAATAGGATTGTTAATAACGCCGCTTGCGTGATAGATCTAACGAAAAAAACAGTTGATCTAACCTGATCTAACGTATATCTATCAAATTCAATAAAATTTGGTCCAGATTTCAGTTGAGGGGGGGCTAACCCGGGGATCACCCCTCCCCCGCACACAAAATAGGATTGTTAATACCGCCGATTGCGTGATAGATCTAACGAAAAAAACAGTTGATCTAACCTGATCTAACGTATATCTATCAAAATCAATAAAATTTGGTCCAGATTTCAGTTGAGGGGGGGCTAGCCCCCCCTCATTAAAAATGCAATATCTCAGTAATTAGACTAGATCTAACAAAACTTTTGGCTGATCAAACCTGATCTAACGTGGAGCTATCATAATCAATAAAATTTTGTCCAAATTTTTGTTGAGGGGGGGCTGGCTACGGGTTAGCCCCCCCTGAAAAAGATTGTTAATATTTCATATTTTAGAGTAGATCTAACGAAAAAAACAGTTGATCTAACCTGATCTAACAAAGATCTAACAAATGGAATGATAATTTGTTAAAATTTTGAATATGGGGGGGCTAACCCGGGTGAGGTTATACTGTGATTAATTCTTCTGTGCCACCACTGATATCTGGTTATTATTAGTCAGGCCCACATCATATACTGTGATTAATAGCTCTGTTTTCCACCACTGATATCTGGTGTAACATTAGTGTAAATTTTTTTTAAAAAAAAAACTTTTACATCAGTCTGCTATTGTTATTTAGTTTTAGTTGCCAGGCCAGCGTGCCACTAGTGCCAGCCTGTGTAAGGGCCTAAGGGAACATTAGTGTAAATTTTCTAAAAAAAAACTTTTACATCAGTCTGCTATTGTTATTTAATTTTAGTTGCCAGGCCAGCGTGCCACTAGTGCCAGCCTGTGTATGGGCGTAAGGGAACAATAGTGTAAATTTTCTAAAAAAAAACTTTTACATCAGTCTGCTATTGTTATTTAATTTTAGTTGCAAAGCCAGCGTGCCACTAGTGCCAGCCTGTGTATGGGCCTAAGGGAACATTATTGTAAAAAAAAATTATTTTTTTTTTTACATCAGTCTGCTATTGTTATTTAATTTTAGTTGCCAGGCCAGCGTGCCACTAGTGCCAGCCTGTATAAGGGCCTAAGGGAGCATTAGTGTAAATTTTCTAAAAAAAAACTTTTACATCAGTCTGCTATTGTTATTTAATTTTAGTTGCCAGGCCAGCGTGCCACTAGTGCCAGCCTGTGTAAGGGCCTAAGGGAACATTATTGTAAAAAAAATTTTTTTTTTTTTTTTACATCAGTCTGCTATTGTTATTTAATTTTAGTTGCCAGGCCAGCGTGCCACTAGTGCCAGCCTGTATAAGGGCCTAAGGGAACATTAGTGTAAATTTAAAACAAAAAAACTTTTACATCAGTCTGCTATTATTATTTAATTTTAGTTGCCAGGCCAGCGTGCCACTAGTGCCAGCCTGTATAAGGGCCTAAGGGAACATTAGTGTAAATTTAAAACAAACAATTTTTACATCAGTCTGCTATTGTTATTTAATTTTAGTTGCCAGGCCAGCGTGCCACAAGTGCCAGCCTGTGTAAGGGCCTAAGGGAACATTAGTGTAAATTTAAAACAAAAAAACTTTTACATCAGTCTGCTATCGTTATTTAATTTAAGTTGCCAGGCCAGCGTGCCACTAGTGCCAGCCTGTGTAAGGGCCTAAGGGAACATTAGTGTAAATTTAAAACAAAAAAACTTTTACATCAGTCTGCTATTGTTATTTAATTTTAGTTGCCAGGCCAGCGTGCCACTAGTGCCAGCCTGTTTAAGGGCCTAAGGGAACATTAGTGTAAACTTAAAACAATTTTTTTTTTACATCAGTCTGCTATTGTTATTTAATTTTAGTTGCCAGGCCAGCGTGCCACTAGTGCCAGCCTGTGTAAGGGCCTAAGGGAACATTAGTGTAAATTTAAAACAAAAAAAACTTACATCAGTCTGCTATTGTTATTTAATTTTAGTTGCCAGGCCAGCGTGCCACTAGTGCCAGCCTGTGTAAGGGCCTAAGGGAACATTAGTGTAAATTTAAAACAAAAAAACTTTTACATCAGTCTGCTATTGTTATTTAGTTTTAGTTGCCAGGCCAGCGTGCACCTAGTGCCAGCCTGTGTAAGGGCGTAAGGGAACATTATTGTAAAAAAAATTTAAAAAAACTTTTACATCAGTCTGCTTTTGTTATTTAGTTTTAGTTGCCAGGCCAGCGTGCCACTAGTGCCAGCCTGTGTAAGGGCCTAAGGGAACATTAGTGTAAATTTTCTAAAAAAAAACTTTTACATCAGTCTGCTATTGTTATTTAATTTTAGTTGCCAGGCCAGCGTGCCACTAGTGCCAGCCTGTGTAAGGGCCTAAGGGAACATTAGTGTAAACTTAAAACAAAAAAACTTTTACATCAGTCTGCTATTGTTATTTAATTTTAGTTGCCAGGCCAGCGTGCCACTAGTGCCAGCCTGTGTAAGGGCCTAAGGGAACATTAGTGTAAATTTTCTAAAAAAAAACTTTTACATCAGTCTGCTATTGTTATTTAATTTTAGTTGCCAGGCCAGCGTGCCACTTGTGCCAGCTTGTGTATGGGCCTAAGGGAACATTAGTGTAAATTTTCTAAAAAAAAACTTTTACATCAGTCTGCTATTGTTATTTAATTTTAGTTGCCAGGCCAGCGTGCCACTAGTGCCAGCCTGTGTAAGGGCCTAAGGGAACATTAGTGTAAATTTTCTAACAAAAAACTTTTACATCAGTCTGCTATTGTTATTTAATTTTAGTTGCCAGGCCAGCATGCAACTAGTGCCAGCCTGTGTAAGGGCCTAAGGGAACATTATTGTAAAAAAAATTTAATTTTTTTTTTACATCAGTCTGCTATTGTTATTTAATTTTAGTTGCCAGGCCAGCGTGCCACTAGTGCCAGCCTGTGTAAGGGCCTAAGGGAACATTAGTGTAAACTTAAAACAAAAAAACTTTTACATCAGTCTGCTATTGTTATTTAGTTTTAGTTGCCAGGCCAGCGTGCCACTAGTGCCAGCCTGTGTATGGGCGTAAGGGAACAATAGTGTAAATTTTCTAAAAAAAAACTTTTACATCAGTCTGCTATTGTTATTTAATTTTAGTTGCAAAGCCAGCGTGCCACTAGTGCCAGCCTGTGTAAGGGCCTAAGGGAACATTAGTGTAAATTTTCTAAAAAAAAACTTTTACATCAGTCTGCTATTGTTATTTAATTTTAGTTGCCAAGCCAGCGTGCCACTAGTGCCAGCCTGTGTAAGGGCCTAAGGGAACATTAGTGTACATTTTCTAACAAAAAACTTTTACATCAGTCTGCTATTGTTATTTAATTTTAGTTGCCAGGCCAGCGTGCCACTAGTGCCAGCCTGTGTAAGGGCCTAAGGGAACATTAGTGTAAATTTAAAACAAAAAATTTTTACATCAGTCTGCTATTGTTATTTAATTTTAGTTGCCAGGCCAGCGTGCCACAAGTGCCAGCCTGTGTAAGGGCCTAAGGGAACATTAGTGTAAACTTAAAACAAAAAAACTTTTACATCAGTCTGCTATTGTTATTTAGTTTTAGTTGCCAGGCCAGCGTGCCACTAGTGCCAGCCTGTGTAAGGGCCTAAGGGAACATTAGTGTAAATTTTCTAAAAAAAAACTTTTACATCAGTCTGCTATTGTTATTTAATTTTAGTTGCCAGGCCAGCGTGCCACTAGTGCCAGCCTGTGTAAGGGCCTAAGGGAACATTAGTATAAATTTTCTAACAAAAAACTTTTACATCAGTCTGCTATTGTTATTTAATTTTAGTTGCCAGGCCAGCGTGCCACTAGTGCCAGCCTGTGTAAGGGCCTAAGGGAACATTAGTGTAAATTTAAAACAAAAAATTTTTACATCAGTCTGCTATTGTTATTTAATTTTAGTTGCCAGGCCAGCGTGCCACAAGTGCCAGCCTGTGTAAGGGCCTAAGGGAACATTAGTGTAAATTTAAAACAAAAAAACTTTTACATCAGTCTGCTATTGTTATTTAATTTAAGTTGCCAGGCCAGCGTGCCACTAGTGCCAGCCTGTGTAAGGGCCTAAGGGAACATTAGTGTAAATTTTTTTTAAAAAAACTTTTACATCAGTCTGTAATTGTTATTTAATTTTAGCTGCCAGGCCAGCGTGCCACTAGTGCCAGCCTGTGTAAGGGCCTAAGGGAACATTAGTGTAAATTTAAAACAAAAAAACTTTTACATCAGTCTGCTATTGTTATTTAATTTTAGTTGCCAGGCCAGCGTGCCACTAGTGCCAGCCTGTGTAAGGGCCTAAGGGAACATTAGTGTAAATTTAAAACAAAAAAACTTTTACATCAGTCTGCTATTGTTATTTAATTTTAGTTGCCAGGCCAGTGTGCCACTAGTGCCAGCCTGTGTAAGGGCCTAAGGGAACATTAGTGTAAACTTAAAACAAATTTTTTTTTACATCAATCTGCTATTGTTATTTAATTTTAGTTGCCAGGCCAGCGTGCCACTAGTGCCAGCCTGTGTAAGGGCCTAAGGGAACATTAGTGTAAATTTAAAACAAAAAAAACTTACATCAGTCTGCTATTGTTATTTAATTTTAGTTGCCAGGCCAGCGTGCCACTAGTGCCAGCCTGTGTAAGGGCCTAAGGGAACATTAGTGTAAATTTAAAACAAAAAAACTTTTACATCAGTCTGCTATTGTTATTTAATTTAAGTTGCCAGGCCAGCATGCCACTAGTGCCAGCCTGTGTAAGGGCCTAAGGGAACATTAGTGTAAATTTAAAACAAAAAAACTTTTACATCAGTCTGCTATTGTTATTTAATTTTAGTTGCCAGGCCAGCGTGCCACAAGTGCCAGCCTGTGTAAGGGCCTAAGGGAACATTAGTGTAAATTTAACACAAAAAAACTTTTACATCAGTCTGCTATTGTTATTTAGTTTTAGTTGCCAGGCCAGCGTTCACCTAGTGCCAGCCTGTGTAAGGGCGTAAGGGAACATTATTGTAAAAAAATTTTAAAAAAACTTTTACATCAGTCTGCTTTTGTTATTTAGTTTTAGTTGCCAGGCCAGCTTGCCACTAGTGCCAGCCTGTGTAATGGCCTAAGGGAACATTAGTGTAAATTTTCTAAAAAAAAACTTTTACATCAGTCTGCTATTGTTATTTAATTTTAGTTGCCAGGCCAGCGTTCCACTAGTGCCAGCCTGTGTATGGGCCTAAGGGAACATTAGTGTAAATTTTCAAAAAAAAACCTTTTACATCAGTCTGCTATTGTTATTTAATTTTAGTTGCCAGGCCAGCGTGCCACTCGTGCCAGCCTGTGTATGGGCCTAAGGGAACATTAGTGTAAATTTTCTAAACAAAACCTTTTACATCAGTCAGCTATTGTTATTTAATTTTAGTTGCCAAGCCAGCGTGCCACTAGTGCCAGCCTGTGTAAGGGCCTAAGGGAACATTAGTGTAATTGTTATTTAGTTTTAGTTGCCAGGCCAGCGTGCCACTAGTGCCAGCCTGTGTATGGGCCTAAAGGAACATTAGTGTAAATTTTCTAAAAAAAAAACTTTTACATCAGTCTGCTATTGTTATTTAATTTTAGTTGCCAAGCCAGTGTGCCACTAGTGCCAGCCTGTGTATGGGCCTAAGGGAACATTAGTGTAAATTTTCTAAAAAAAACCTTTTACATCAGTCTGCTATTGTTATTTAATTTTAGTTGCCAGGCCAGCGTGCCACTCGTGCCAGCCTGTGTATGGGCCTAAGGGAACATTAGTGTAAATTTTCTAAACAAAACCTTTTACATCAGTCAGCTATTGTTATTTAATTTTAGTTGCCAAGCCAGCGTGCCACTAGTGCCAGCCTGTGTAAGGGCCTAAGGGAACATTAGTGTAATTGTTATTTAGTTTTAGTTGCCAGGCCAGCGTGCCACTAGTGCCAGCCTGTGTATGGGCCTAAGGGAACATTAGTGTAAATTTTCTAAAAAAAAAACTTTTACATCAGTCTGCTATTGTTATTTAATTTTAGTTGCCAAGCCAGTGTGCCACTAGTGCCAGCCTGTGTAAGGGCCTAAGGGAACTTTAGTGTAAATTTTCTAACAAAAAACTTTTACATCAGTCTGCTATTGTTATTTAATTTTAGTTGCCAGGCCAGCGTGCCACTAGTGCCAGCCTGTGTGTCAGGCTCCCAGCATATACTGTGCCTACTTCCATCCTCAGTGCCACCACTCCTATCTGGTGTAACATTAGTTTACATTTTAAAAATAAAAAAAAATTTACATCAGTCTTCTAGTGTTATTTAATTTGAGTTGCCAGGCCAGCTTGCCACTAGTGCCAGCCTGTGTGTCAGGCTCCCAGCATATACTGTGCCTACTTCCACCCTCAGTGCCACGACTCATATCTGGTGTAACATTAGTGTAACTTTTTTAAAAAAAAAACTTTTACATCAGTCTGCTAGTGTTGTTTAATTGCAGTTGCCTGTCTGCCAGCGTGTGTGCCAGGCCCACTTTCCAACTAGTGCCACGAATCATATTTGTTATAACAGTAGTGTAAATATTTTAAATAAAAACTTTTTTGACTGTGAAACATCAGTCTGTTAGTGTAATCTAATTGTAGTTGCCTGCCTGCCAGCATGTGTGCCAGGCCCACTTGCCAAGTTAGTGGCACCACTCATATTTGTTGTAACACTAGTGTAAATATTTAAAATAAAAACTTTTTTGACTGTGAATCATCAGTCTGCTAGTGCAATTGAATTGCAGTTGCCTGCCTGCCAGCGTGTGTGCCAGGCCCACTTGCCAACTAGTGCCACCAATCATATTTGTTATAACAGTATTGTAAATATTGAAAAAAAAAAAAATTTTGACTGTGAAACATCAGTCAGCTAGTGTAATCTAATTGCAGTTGCCTGCCAGCCAGCGTGTGTGCCAGGCCCACTTGCCAACTAGTGCCACCAATCATATTTTTTATAACAGTAGTGTAAATATTTAAAAAAAAAAAATTTGGACTGTGAAACATCAGTCTGCTAGTATAATCTAATTGAAGTTGCCTGCCTGCCAGCGTGTTTGCCAGGCCCACTTGCCAACTATTGCCACCACTCATATTTGTTATAACAGTAGTGTAAATATTTAATAAAAAAACTTTTTTTGACTGTGAAACATCAGTCTGTTATTGTAATCTAATGGAAGTTGCTTGCCTGCCAGCGTGTGTGCCAGGCCCACTTGCCAAGTTAGTGGCACCACTCATATTTGTTGTAACAGTAGTGTAAATATTTTAAAAAAAAACTTTTTGGACTGTGAAACATCATTTAGCTAGTGTAATCTAATTGCAGTTGCCTGCCTGCCAGCGTGTGTGCCAGGCCCACTTGCTAACTAGTGCCACCACTCATATTTGTTATAACAGTAGTGTAAATATTTAAATTTAAAAAAATTTGGACTGTGAAACATCAGTCTGCTATTGTAATCTTATTGCATTTGCCTGCCTGCCTGCCTGCCTGCCTGCCAGCATGTGTGCCAGGCCCACTTGCCAAGTTAGTGGCACCACTCATATTTGTTGTAACAGTAGTTTTAATATTTAAAAAATAAACATTTTTGACTGTGAAACATCAGTCTGATTTTTTGTGTAAGGCTCACAGCGTATACTGTGCCCAGTTGCCCAGTGCCACCACTCATATCTTGTTTAATAGTAGTGTAAGTGTACATTTAAAAAAAATAAACTTTTTGGATTGTGAAACATCATTCTGCTTTTTTGTGTCCGGCTCACAGCGTATACTATGCCCACTTGCCCAGTGCCACCACTTATATCTTGTTTAATATTAGTGTAAGTGTACATTAAAAAAAACAAAAAACTTTTGGGATTGTGAAACATCAGTCTGCTTTTTTGTGTCAGGCTCACAGCGTATAGGCAGTGCCACCACTCATAATTTGTTTAATAGTAGTGTATGTGTACATTTAAAAAAAAATGACAGGCAGAGGCAGGCCACCCCGCAGGTGCCATCGTGGTCATGGTGCTGTGATTCCCTTTGACCCTACAACTAAGCACAGTGTTCAGAGGCCACGTGCCATGAACGTGAAAAGTTCTGAGGAGGACCTAGTTGAATGGCTAACACAGGACACCCAATCTTCTACAGCTTCCGCTCCTAACCTTGGCGCACCATCCACCTCCAGCTTAGCTTCGGGCACCTCTCAAGTGACCAGTGCCAATTGCCCGCCTGCCACCACCACCAACACTAGCACCACAGCCGCTTCACTTGATCTGTCAGAGGAGTTATTGACACATCATTTGGAAGAAATGAGTGATGCGCAACCATCATTGACAGAGGATGTAGATAACAGTGATATGTCTCAGTCAGGCAGCATTACAGACATGGACGTACGGTGTGATGATGATGATGATGATGTACCCGCTGCTGCTTCCTTTGTTGATTTGTCAGATACAAGTGAAGCGGTTGATGATGATGTGTCCGTGGATGCCCGCTAGAAGAGAAGAAGAAGAGGGGGAAAGTTCAGATGGGGAGACAGAGAGGAGGAGGAGGAGACGAGTTGGAAGAAGGGGGAGGTAGTCGCAAGGAGCTAGTTGCACAGTCAGACAGCATGCATCGGCACCCGGGGTCAGCCAGACAGCACGCCAATCAACGCATGCTGTTGCTACCACCAGAATGCCGTCATCGCAGAGCTCAGCAGTGTGGCATTTTTTTTGTGTGTCTGCCTCTGACAACAGCAATGCCATTTGCAACCTGTGCCAAAAGAAACTGAGTCGTGGGAAGTCCAACACCCACCTAGGTACAACTGCTTTGAGAAGGCACATGGTCTGACATCACAAACGCCGATGGGATGAACACATGAGTAGAAGCAGCACACAAACTCAAAGCCGCCATCCTCCTACTGATCCAGCATCTTCAGCCACATCAACCACTGCTGTCCTCCTTGCCCCCTCTCAACCATCCTCCACTCAGTCTCTCTTCCGTAGCAGTTCCTGGTCATCTGCCCACAGTCAGGTGTCTGTCAAGGACATGTTTGAGTGTAAAAAGCCAATTTCCCAAAGTCACCCCCTTGCCCGGCGTCTAACAGCTGGCTTGTCTGAACTATTAGCCCGCCAGCTTTTACCATACAAGCTGCTGGAGTCTGAGGCGTTCAAAAAATTTGTAGCTATTGGGACACCGCAGTGGAAGGTACCCAGCCGAAATTTCTTTTCACAAAAGGCAATCCCCAACCTGTACTCTATTGTGCGAAAAGAAGTAATGGAATGTCTGGCACACAGCGTTGGGGCAAGGGTCCATCTGACCACTGATAGCTGGTCTGCAAAGCATGGTCAGGGCAGGTATATCACCTACACTGCGCACTGGGTAAATCTGCTGACGGCTGACAAGCATGGAATGCGTGGCTCTGCAGAGGACTTGGTGACACCACCACGACTTGCAGGCAGGCCTGCTGCTACCTCCTCTACTCCTCCTACTCCATCCTCTTCCATAACCTCTTCCTCGGCTGAGTCCTCTTCTGCTGCTGCATCTTGCTCCACATCAACGGCACCCCCCCAGCTCCCCAGGTACTATTCAACATCCCGGATACGGCAGTGTCACGCTGTCTTGGGGTTGACTTGCCTGAAAGCCGAGAGTCACACCGCACCAGCACTCCTGTCCGCCTTGAACGCACAGGTGGATCAGTGGCTGACTCCGCACCAACTGGAGATTGGCAAAGTTGTTTCTGACAACGGAAGTAATTTGGTGGTGGCATTAAAATTGGGCAAGTTGACACATGTGCCGTGCATGGCACATGTGTGTAATTTGATTGTACAATGCTTTGTGCATAAGTACATAGGCTTACAGGACGTCCTGAAGCAGGCCAGGAAGGTGTGTGGCCATTTCAGGCGTTCCTACACGGCCATGGTGCACTTGTCTGATATCCAGCGGTGAAACAACCTGCCAGTGAGGCGTTTGATTTGCGACAGCCTGTGACGTTGGAATTCAACACTCCTAATGTTCGACCGCCTGCTACAACAAGAAAAAGCTGTTAACGAGTATTTGTATGACCGGGGTGCTAGGACAGCCTCTGGGGAGCTGGGAATTGTTTTGCCATGTTACTGGACGCTCATGTGCAATGCCTGTAGGCTTATGCGTCCTTTCGAGGAGGTGACAAACCTAGTCAGTCTCACTGAAGGCACCATCAGCGACATCATACCATTTGTTTTCTTCCTGGAGCGTGCCCTGCGAAGAGTGCTGGATCAGGCCGTAGATGAGCGTGAAAAGGAAGAGGAAGAGTTGTGGTTTCCATCACCACCAGAAACAGCCTTATCAGCATCGCTTACTGGACCTGCGGCAACGCAGGAAGAGGATTTTGAGGAAGAGTCAGAGGAGGAATGTGGCTTTGAGAAGGAGGAGGAAGACCAAGCAAAACAGGCATCCCAGGGTGCTCGTTGTTGTCACCTATCTGGTACCCGTGGTGTTGTACGTGGCTGGGGGGAAGAAGATACCTTCAGTGAGATCAGTGAGGACGAGGAACGGGACATGATTAGCTCGGCATCCAACCTTGTGCAAATGGGGTCTTTCATGCTGTCGTGCCTGTTGAGGGACCCTCGTATAAAAAAGCTGAAGGAGAACGACCTGTACTGGGTGTCCACGCTACTAGACCCCCGGTATAAGCATAAAGTGACTGAAATGTTACCGAATTCCCGCAAGTCGGAAAGGATGGAGCAGTTCAAAAATAAATTAAAAGGTATGCTTTACACAGCGTATAAGGGTGATGTCACAGCACAATGGGAATCTAACAGGGGAAGAGATGAAAGTAATCCTCCTCCTCCCATGACCACGCCGGCAAGGACAGGACACTTTCCAGAGGTGTTGTTGATGGAGGACATGCGGACCTTTTTAACTCCTATGCAAAGCCACAGCCCTTCGGGATCCAGCCTCAGAGAAAGACTCAACCGACAGGTAGCAGACTACCTTGCATTAACTGCGGATCTCGACACTCTGAGGAGCGATGGACTCCTTGACTACTGGGTGTGCAGGCTTGACCTGTGGCCTGAGCTATCCCAATTTGCAATTGAACTTCTGGCCTGCCCCGCTTCAAGTGTCCTGTCAGAAAGGATCTTCAGTGCAGCAGGAGGTATTGTCACTGAGAAGAGAAGTCGCCCAGGTCAAAAAAGTCTTGATTATCTCACCTTTACTAAAATGAATGAGGGATGGATCCCGAAGGGACTGACATTGTGTGATACATTAGAGTAAAAAAGGCCTGATGAGATGAGCTGCCTTGGGCTACAAATGGTACACAAGCTGCTGTATTTTATCTTCGAATGCCGGATGACTTGCGTGACTTATCCTCCAACAACTAGGGTTCAAGCCGCAATGTTTTAGGGCACTTTCTAACTGTCAAACAAACATCAATTTTTCTGGCCGCTGCTACAGCAGCAGCTGCAACAATACCTTATTTTTCAGGCATTTGTACATGCCTAATTTTTCTGGCCTCTGGTGCTGCACTGTGGTTACAAAACCAAAACCAAAAAAAAAGGCACATAACAGTGATTAAACTGTTAAGAATAGTACTACTTAACACACCACTCATATCTGGTGGCATTGTAGATTGCACGCGCAGTGCCCCAAATTTGAAGTAGGAGGACCTACCAAGCATCTTTTTCCATCTACCGGTTCCTAAAAATTATCTCTGGGTTCCTAAAATTGATGCCATACCTCTACTCGATTGTGCAAAAGTAAGTCATGGCATATGGGGTCTTTCATGCTGTCATGCCTGTTGAGGGTCGGGGACCCTCGTATAAAAAGGCTGAAGGAGAACAACCTTTACTGGGTGTCCAAGCATCTTTTTCCATCTCCCAGTTCCTAAAAATTATCTCCGGGTTCCTAAAATCGATGCCATACCTGTACTCAATTGTGCAAAAGGATGGCATATGTGGTGTTTCATGCTGTTGTTTCTGTTGAGGGCCGGGGTCCCTCGTATAAAAAGGCTGAAGGAGAACGACCTGTACTGGGTGTCCAAGCATCTTTTTCCATCTCCCGGTTCCTAAAAATTATCTCTGGGTTCCTAAAATCGATGCCATACCTGTACTCTATTGTACAAAAGGATGGCATATGTGGTATTTCATGCTGTTGTGCCTGTTGAGGGTCGGGGACCCTCGTATAAAAAGGCTGAAGGAGAACGACCTGTACTGGGTGTCCAAGCATGTTTTTTCAATTTCCCGGTTCCTAAAAATTATCTCCGGGTTCCTAAAAATGATGCCATACCTGTACTCTATTGTGCAAAAGGATGGCATATGGGGTGTTTCATGCTGTTGTGCCTGTTGAGGGTCGGGGACACCCGTATAAAAAGGCTGAAGGAGAACGACCTGTACTGGGTGTCCAAGCATCTTTTTCCATCTCCCGGTTCCTAAAAATTATCTCCGGGTTCCTAAAATCGATGCCATACCTGTACTCGATTATGCAAAAGGATGGCATATGTGGTGTTTCATGCTGTTGTTTATGTTGAGGGTCGTGGACCCTCGTATAAAAAGGCTGAAGGAGAACGACCTGTACTGGGTTTCCAAGCATGTTTTTTCAATTTCCCGGTTCTTAAAAATTATCTCCGGGTTCCTAAAATCGATGCCATACCTGTACTCTATTGTGCAAAAGGATGGCATATGTGGTGTTTCATGCTGTTGTGCCTGTTGAGGGTCGGGGACACCCGTATAAAAAGGCTGAAGGAGAACGACCTGTACTGGGTGTCCAAGCATCTTTTTCCATCTCCCGGTTCCTAAAAATTATCTCCGGGTTCCTAAAATCGATGCCATAACTGTACTCTATTGTGCAAAAGGATGGCATATGTGGTGTTTCATGCTGTTGTGCCTGTTGAGGGTCGTGGACCCTCGTATAAAAAGGCTGAAGGAGAACGACCTGTACTGGGTGTCCAAGCATGTTTTTTCAATTTCCCGGTTCCTAAAAATTATCTCCGGGTTCCTAAAATCGATGCCATACCTGTACTCTATTGTGCAAAAGGATGGCATATGTGGTGTTTCATGCTGTTGTGCCTGTTGAGGGTCGTGGACCCTCGTATAAAAAGGCTGAAGGAGAACGACCTTTACTGGGTGTCCAAGCATCTTTTTCCATCTCCCGGTTCCTAAAAATTATCTCCGGGTTCCTAAAATCGATGCCATACCTGTACTCTATTGTGCAAAAGGATGGCATATGTGGTGTTTCATGCTGTTGTGCCTGTTGAGGATCGGGGACACCCGTATAAAAAGGCTGAAGGAGAACGACCTGTACTGGGTGTCCAAGCATCTTTTTCCATCTCCTGGTTCCTAAAAATTATCTCCGGGTTCCTAAAATCGATGCCATACCTGTACTCTATTGTGCAAAAGGATGGCATATGTGGTGTTTCATGCTGTTGTGCCTGTTGAGGGTCGTGGACCCTCGTATAAAAAGGCAGAAGGAGAACAACCTGTACTGGGTGTCCAAGCATCTTTTTCCATCTCCCGGTTCCTAAAAATTATCTCCGGGTTCCTAAAATCGATGCCATACCTGTACTCTATTGTGCAAAAGGATGGCATATGTGGTGTTTCATGCTGTTGTGCCTGTTGAGGGTCGTGGACCCTCGTATAAAAAGGCAGAAGGAGAACAACCTGTACTGGGTGTCCAAGCATCTTTTTCCATCTCCCGGTTCCTAAAAATTATCTCCGGGTTCCTAAAATCGATGCCATACCTGTACTCGATTATGCAAAAGGATGGCATATGTGGTGTTTCATGCTGTTTTTTATGTTGAGGGTCGTGGACCCTCGTATAAAAAGGCTGAAGGAGAACGACCTGTACTGGGTTTCCAAGCATGTTTTTTCAATTTCCCGGTTCCTAAAAATTATCTCCGGGTTCCTAAAATCGATGCCATACCTGTACTCTATTGTGCAAAAGGATGGCATATGTGGTGTTTCATGCTGTTGTGCCTGTTGAGGGTCGGGGACACCCGTATAAAAAGGCTGAAGGAGAACGACCTGTACTGGGTGTCCAAGAATCTTTTTCCATCTCCCGGTTCCTAAAAATTATCTCCGGGTTCCTAAAATCGATGCCATACCTGTACTCTATTGTGCAAAAGGATGGCATATGTGGTGTTTCATGCTGTTGTGCCTGTTGAGGGTCGTGGACCCTCGTATAAAAAGGCTGAAGGAGAACGACCTGTACTGGGTGTCCAAGCATGTTTTTTCAATTTCCCGGTTCCTAAAAATTATCTCCGGGTTCCTAAAATCGATGCCATACCTGTACTCTATTGTGCAAAAGGATGGCATATGTGGTGTTTCATGCTGTTGTGCCTTATGAGGGTCGGGGACACACGTATAAAAAGGCTGAAGGAGAACGACCTGTACTGGGTGTCCAAGCATGTTTTTCCATCTCCCGGTTCCTAAAAATTATCTCCGGGTTCCTAAAATCGATGCCATATTTGTACTCTATTGTGCAAAAGGATGGCATATGTGGTGTTTTATGCTGTTGTGCCTGTTGAGGGTCGGGGACACACGTATAAAAAGGCTGAAGGAGAACGACCTGTACTGGGTGTCCATGCATCTTTTTCCATCTCCCGATTCCTAAAAATTATCTCTGGGTTCCTAAAATCGATGCCATACCTGTACTCGTTTGTGCAAAAGGATGGCATATGCGGTGTTTCATGCTGTTGTTTCTGTTGAGGGTCGTGGACCCTCGTATAAAAAGGCTGAAGGAGAACGACCTGTACTGGGTGTCCAAGCATATTTTTCCATCTCCCGGTTCCTTCCTAAAAATTGTCTCCGGGTTTCTAAAATCGATGCCATACCTGTACTCTATTGTGCAAAGTATGGCATATGTGGTGTTTCATGCTGTTGTTTCTGTTGAGGGTCGTGGACCCTCGTATAAAAAGGCTGAAGGAGAACGACCTGTACTGGGTGTCCAAGCATGTTTTTTCAATTTCCCGGTTCCTAGAAATTATCTCCGGGTTCCTAAAATCGATGCCATACCTGTACTCTATTGTGCAAAAGGATGGCATATGTGGTGTTTCATGCTGTTGTGCCTGTTGAGGGTCGGGGACACACGTATAAAAAGGCTGAAGGAGAACAACCTGTACTGGGTGTCCAAGCATCTTTTTCCATCTCCCGGTTCCTAAAAATTATCTCCGGGTTCCTAAAATCGATGCCATACCTGTACTCTATTGTGCAAAAGGATGGCATATGTGGTATTTCATGCTGTTGTGCCTGTTGAGGGTCGGGGACACTCATATAAAAAGGCTGAAGGAGAACGGCCTGCACTGGGTGTCCAGGCATCTTTTTCCATCTCCCGGTTCCTAAAAATTATCTCCGGGTTCCTAAAATTGATGCCATACCTGTACTCTATTGTGCAAAAGGATGGCATATGTGGTGTTTCATGCTGTTGTGCCTGTTGAGGGTCGTGTACCCTCGTATAAAAAGGCTGAAGGAGAAGGACCTGTACTGGGTGTCCAAGCATCTTTTTCCATCTCCCGGTTCCTAAAAATTATCTCCGGGTTCCTAAAATCGATGCCATACCTGTACTCTATTGTGCAAAAGGATGGCATATGTGGTGTTTCATGCTTTTGTGCCTGTTGAGGGTCGGGGACACACGTATAAAAAGGCTGAAGGAGAACGACCTGTACTGGGTGTCTAAGCATCTTTTTCCATCTCCCGGTTCCTAAAAATTATCTCCGGGTTCCTAAAATCGATGCCATACCTGTACTCTATTGTGCAAAAGGATGGCATATGTTGTATTTCATGCTGTTGTGCCTGTTGAGGGTCGGGGACACTTGTAATAAAAGGCTGAAGGAGAAGGACCTGTACTGGGTGTCCAAGCATCTTTTTCCATCTCCCGGTTCCTAAAAATTATCTCCGGGTTCCTAAAATCGATGCCATACCTGTACTCTGTTGTGCAAAAGGATGGCATATATGGTATTTCATGCTGTTGTGCCTGTTGAGGGTCGGGGAAACTCGTATAAAAAGGCTGAAGGAGAACGACCTGTACTGGGTGTCCAAGCATCTTTTTCCATCTCCCAGTTCCTAAAAATTATCTCTGGGTTCCTAAAATCGATGCCATACCTGTAGTCTATTGTACAAAATGATGGAATATGTGGTGTTTCATGCTGTTGTGCCTGTTGATGGTCTGGGACCCTCGTATAAAAAGGCTGAAGGAGAACGACCTGTACTGGGTGTCCAAACATCTTTTTGCATCTCCAGGATGTAGCGGTACTCCACTAGGGGGTCTCCCTTCCTCTGTCCAAACACAGGGGTGGCCACTGGATAGTGGGACCAGAGATATAGTTGCTGAGACCGGGGTCAAGCCAGCAGCTGTATCTCCCCCAGCTGGGCTGGTCTCAGTGGACTGTCAGTCAGGTAGCGTCCTCTCTGCCCTGCAGCTCTTTCTTGGCAGGTATCGTCCCCTCTGCCTGTCTGCTTCTAGGCATGAATAAATCCCCCTGCCAGGCTGCTTCTTGGCAGGAATAGATCCCTCTGCCTCCAAATAGTGGGACCAGGGCTATCGTGGCTGAGACGGGGGTCAAGCCAGCGGCTGTATCTCCCCCAGCTGGGCTGGTCTCATTGGGCTCCCAGACAGGTAGCGTCCCCTCTGCCTGTCTGCTTCTAGGCAGGAATAGATCCCTCTGCCTCACTGAACACTTCCAGCAGGTAGTGTGCCCTCTGGTTTCTTATAGGCAGGAATCGATCCCTCTGCCTTGCTGCTCCTTTCAGGCAGGCCAGCTCTTTGCGTACAGGCCCACAGACTCTGTAACAGATCTCTCTTGCAGGGAGAGGTGCAGCCAGAATGAAGGGTCAGAACCTGTGCAACTGGTATACCTGAAAGAATCAGACAGCACAAAAAGGCAATCCCGGACCACAACCTGTACTCGATTGTGCGAAAGGAAGTAACCTTAGCATGGGTCCCAGACCACATGTCTAATTGTTATACTCTGTCAGGGAAATTATATAACTATCAATCGTATCTATCAAATGTATATTGCATCTATTGATCTCTGTAATTCGTATCGATCAAATGTATATTGCATCTTTTGATCTATATTATTCTTATCTATCAAATGTATATTGCATCTTTTGATCCATGTAATTCGTATCTATCAAATGTATATTGCATCTTTTGATCAATGTAATTCGTATCTATCAAATATATATTGCATCTATCGATCTCTGTATTTCTTATCTATCAAATGTATATTGCATCTATTGATCTATGTAATTTGTATCTATCAAATGTATATTGCATCTTTTGATCTATGTAATAGGTATCTATCAAATATATATTGCATCTATTGATCTCTGTAAATCGTATCAATCAAATATATATTGAATCTATTGATCTCTGTAATTCATATCGATCAAATGTATATTGCATCTTTTGATCTATGTTATTCGTATCTATCAAATGTATATTGCATCTTTTGATCCATGTAATTCATATCTATCAAATGTATATTGCATCTTTTGATCTATGTAATTCGTATCTATCAAATGTATATTGCATCTTTTGATTTATGTAATTGGTATCTATCAAATGTATATTGCATCTATTGATCTTTGTAATTTATGTATCTATTTATCAAATCTATCGATCTCGTGGTTGTGCAAATGGACTGTTTGCAGTTGCATCTTTTGATCCATGTAATTCGTATCTATCAAATGTATATTGCATCTATTGATCTATGCAATTCGTATCTATCAAATGTATATTGCATCTATTGGTCTATGGAATTCGTATCTATCAAATGTATATTGCATCTACTGATCTATGCAATTCGTATCTATCAAATGTATATTGCATCTTTTGATCGATGTAATTCGTATCTATCAAATGTAAATTGCATCTTTTGATCTATATAATTTGTATCTATCAAATGTATATTGCATCTTTTGATCTATGTAATTGGTATCTATCAAATGTATATTGCATCTATTGATCTATGTAATCTATGTATCTATCTATCAAATCTATCGATCTCGTGGTTGTGCAAATGGACTGTTTGCAGTTGTTTGCGGTGCGTTAAACAGGGTGTTTGGCCTGTCACTGTGAAGCGGGCGTAACCCTTACACTACCTGATCGATACATCATCATACCTGATGTTTTAAAGCACGTTATTCCAAACAATTTATTAATGTTAGGTGATTTAGGCCCTTTATGGCTTAAAAGCAGACTCTGCATCAACTATGTAATTTTCCATCTGAGTTTTGCCATGGATCCCCCTCCGACATGCCACAGTCCAGGTGTTAGTCCCCTTGAAACAACTTTTCCATCACTATTGTGGCCAGAAAGAGTCCCTGTGGGTTTTAAAATTTGCCTGCCCATTGAAGTCAATGATGGTTCGCCCGGTTCGCCGACATTTGAGGAAGTTCGCATTCGCCGTTCGCGAACGCAAAATTTTAGGTTTGTGACATCACTATTGGCTACTAGACTAGTAAATGCTCACAGGTTATTTAAATAATATAAGATGAACCATTATAGAGTCTTAGTATAGACATCTATTGTGAGCAAATGAGAATAAAGGCAGTCAACAACTCATTTAAAGGGTGACGGGCTGAAAGTCATGGGCAGTATGATCCACAATTTTACAATATCTTGGTTAATGAATACAGGCAAAAAAGCGAACCGCATACATAAATCAAAACCCACGTAAACACAAAGTTGCATGCAAAGTAAGGAGTAGTGTTATGCTAACCCGTACATCAGACAAATATTCTGTATAAGAATATACATAATAAATAATCAGTACAAAGATACTGGACATGCATAAAAAGCACATAAGGTGTGAAATAGGTGATAAAACTAGATAAAACTAAATATCACAGTCAAATATGTATGTACGTGTCACTGGCAACATAGTCCCTGAATCATGTGGCTTGTGGTGGAAGCTATATTCTAAACATACCAAGCTGCAATAAAAGTGTTACAAAAATGTTTACAAAAAATCTTTACAGAAAATCTTACAAAAATCTGTAAACACCAAGTTGCATGCATATTAAGGAGCAACCGTATGATTCATAGTTGGCAATTTACTAGCCTTTATAGGCAACAATGCCAGTCCAAGTGTACATTAAGTCCCCTGGGTGTCATTGTCCCCAGGTCGAAGATCCACCTCGATTCTCTTTGGAGGAGAATTTTGGCCCTATCCCCTCCCCTAGAAAGAGGGGGTACATGGTTGATGATAATGTACTTAAGGTCAGATACCTTGTGGCCCGCTTGTAAAAAATGCCTGGCTACCGGCTGGTCCGAGGATCCTTTTTTAATGGCAGTCCATATTGCTGACCGGTGGTTAGCCATCCTCGTCCGTAGGTCGTCCACCATTTTGCCCACATAGAACATCCCACAAACACAATGTAGTAGGTACACTATAAAGCATGTGGTACAGGTAACCCTGTGCCGGATTTTATATTTTTTTGTTGAATAGGGGTGACTAAAGTGGTTGCCCTTGGTGAGTCCCCCACATGTGGTACAGCCAAGGCATCTAAAATATCCTGGTTTGTTTTTTAGCCAAGTCTCATTGCTATAGCATTTGATAGGATCCGTTTTAATCAGTTGGTCTCTGATGAATTGTGCCCTGCAGTATCCAATCCGAGGTGGAGGCATGTTCTTGAAGGGTAGGTCTTTATCCGTTGTGAGCAGGTTCCAGTTGTCCCGCAGCACTCCTGCGATGCCCTCTTTACCGGTGGTGTATGTGGTCGTGAAGGTCAATTTGTTATTTTTCTCCTTATTCTTTATCTTGTAGAGTAGTTCCCTTTGTGTATCCTCCATTGCTTGTTCTTTACTCTCCTTCAGGCTACCTCTGTGGTAACCCCTTTGTATGAACCTGTGCTCCATTTCTATCATCTGTGCATTTCCTAGTTCAATACAGGTATTGTTCCTTGTCATCCTTTTGAATTGGGAAGTCGGTAGTGCTCTCTTTAGGCTTGGAGGGTGGCAGCTTGAGGCATATAGAAGAGAGTTCTTGTCTGTGGGCTTGCTGAAGAGGGTTGTGATTAATGTTTCCCCCTGTCTCATGATTCTTATGTCTAAGAAATCCACCGATTCTCTGTCGTAAGTCATCTTGAATTTCACAGTGGGGTGGACACCATTTAATTCCTCAAACCACTGTCGTAGAACTTCTTCTGTGCCTTGCCATATTAAAAACAGATCGTCTATGTACCGTTTGAATTCTGGTGTCATGAAATAGATCAGTCCCTCCATTTTCCAATTCAGCCATGAATAAGTTGGCATATGATGGGGCCATATTCGACCCCATAGCCGTGCCTGCTGTTTGTAGATAGAATGTACGTTCATAGCGAAAATAGTTAAGTTCCAAGCATACTCTTAATATTTCACATACTGCTTCTGCTGGAGGACCAATGTAGGGATATCTGGCCAGTTGTCTTCTGGTAGCTGCTATACCCTCCTGATGTGGTATGACGGTATAAAGACTGGTCACATCCAATGTGACCAGTAATGTTTCATCTGTCAATGGGGGTAACTCCAATAGTAATCGAATCATGGCTGCTGAATCCAAAAGAAAGGAAGGTATATTTCTGACTATTGGTTGTAGTATGCTGTCCACATATGTGGAAATAGGTTGTAGCAGGGATCCAATGGCGGAGACAATTGGTCTTCCTGGAGGATCTGTAAGGCTTTTATGCACTTTAGGCAGCATATAGAGTACCGGTGTCCTTGGGAAAGCTGTTGTCATATATTCCTTTGTATCCTTATCAATGAAATTCTGGTCATGTAGTTGCTGTATTAGCTCATCCACCAGGTTTTTTAATTTCTTCGTCGGATCTCCCCTGAGAGTGTTGTAGGTGTCTGTATCATCCAGTTGTCTCATTACTTCTTTTTTGTAGTCGTTGTAGTCCTGTATGACGACAGCCCCACCTTTATCCGCTTCTCTCAGAACGATGCTGTTGTCATTCTGTAGGTCCCTTAGTACTTGTTTTTCTTTATATGTTAGGTTATGCCTGTATTGGGTAGGGGTTTTACAACCCTCCTCGCTTGTCTGCCATAGCAGTCTAGAAAATGTTTTAATGGAGGGATTGTTGCTGTTCGGATCATAGGTGCTCTTTTTCTTCAGGGCAGGTGTGGATTCTTTATTGGTGGATGTCTGGAAGTGTTCTTTGAGTCTAAGTGAGAGGGTAAAATGCTGTACATCCACATATAGGTTGAAGGGGTCAGTGTTAGTAATAGGAATGAAAGAAAGACCCTTATTAAGGACACTCCTCTCGTCTTCTGTGAGTATGTGTCCACTAAGGTTGATGATCAGCTCCTCATATACCTTCCTCTCCTGGGTAGTCTTGGTGGTCTGCCTGTAGCCCCCCTCCGGGTATGGGTCCTCTGCCTCCCCCAATTTGAGCGTGTTTGCATGCCACTTTGCTGTTCCATTGTGTCAGTTGGTGCCCTGTTGGTGTTGTCCGAATCCGAACTGTTTCCAGAGCTGTCCACCGTACCCATTGGTCTTGTACGGTTGTACCTTTGTCGCCAGGGTCTATTCGCTCTGTACATGCTTCTTTCATCTGGGCTCATCTGCCACCAGAACACACTCTTATTCTTATAATCCTGTGTAACATCTTCCAGTTTTCTATTCTTGAATGTTATTAGGTCATTTTCGTATTTATCAACCTCTTCATTAAGTTTATTCAGCCAATTTTGGTCAGTAACCGTTTCCAGTCTACTTAGGTGCAGTGTTTCATATGCCCTTGTTTCATTTCTATTTATTTCTAGTAGTCTTGTAAGCTCCTCAATCACAAGGAGAATTTGGTCGAGTGAGCATTTATTCATAATCTTACACCATTTTAAACAAAATGCAAGATTATTCCTCCCTATAGTCGGTGTATTCCTTATTCTAAATCCCCGGGGGATGAATTTCTTGCGATGGTATTCTGACAAGTATGTAGCATGAAGTATTAAATCTTTTTCTTTCTTTTTCAATTTTGCAAGTTTTGCATATATATGACTGGTTTGCTCCATTGTTGCCCTTGTTGGTAATGTGGCAAATCTGATTCTAGAGGCATCCTCATCAGTAAAGAAGAATTCCTCTGCCCCCTGTATTATATCCGCATCCGTCATGTCAGATTCCATGTCTTGTTCCATAGTGTTTTTTTTTGCATACAGTGTATGCTAGAGAACAGCTTGTGTAGCAAAAAGCTTATAGTGAAAAGAAATGTAATAGCAGGACTATAGGTCCTCAAAAGTCCGGGTGCTGCCACAGTAAATATTTAGCAAAGGAGGATGGTAGAAGCACTCCTGGTAAATTGTAAAGTCCCAAAACCAGCCCGTGGTGCCCCGGGTGCACTCCAAGTATAATACAAATCAGCAAAGTAAGGGAGTCACTCACAGGGTCTTGTAGTTAAGAACAAAGTCTTTATTGACACTTTGGGGTTGCCCCCGTTTTCAAAATAGGCATACAAAAACAGACAAGTACTTACCCCTTATATACCCATGCTAATCATCTAACACCCGTCAGCTGATCATGGCCGTGACGGGAGTCACGTGACAATGTTGCCATGGCAACTGGACGCCAACCGCAAACAGCTGGTGTAATAAAAACAGAAACACAGCTGCTACGTATTAACTTGGGCCATGTTAAAGACATAATGCAGAATCTATTAACATAGGATAGTGGGTGTGTCTTATTCATTAACAACAGGCGTGCTACTTACTAAATACAAAATACAATGCAAGTTCAATTAGTAATCAGTTGGCTATCAGACAATTAAATGCTCACAGGTTATTTAAATAATATAAGACGAACCATTAAAGAGTCCAAGTATAGACATCAATTGTGAGCAAATATGTGAATAAAGGCAGTCAACAACTTATTTAAAGGGTGACGGGCTGAAAGTCATAGGCAGTATGATCCACGATTTTATCCGAACTTTTGAGGACCTATAGTCCTGCTATTACATTTCTTTTCACTATAAGCTTTTTGCTACACAAGCTGTTCTCTAGCATACAGGGAGTGCAGAATTATTAGGCAAGTTGTATTTTTGAGGATTAATTTTATTATTGAACAACAACCATGTTCTCAATGAACCCAAAAAACTCATTAATATCAAAGCTGAATATTTTTGGAAGTAGTTTTTAGTTTGTTTTTTTAGTTTTAGCTATTTTAGGGGGATATCTGTGTGTGCAGGTGACTATTACTGTGCATAATTATTTGGCAACTTAACAAAAAACAAATATATACCCATTTCAATTATTTATTTTTATCAGTGAAACCAATATAACATCTCAACATTCACAAAAATACATTTCTGACATTCAAAAACAAAACAAAAACAAATCAGTGACCAATATAGCCACCTTTCTTTGCAAGGACACTCAAAAGCCTGCCATCCATGGATTCTGTCAGTGTTTTGATCTGTTCACCATCAACATTGCGTGCAGCAGCAACCACAGCCTCCCAGACAATGTTCAGAGAGGTGTACTGTTTTCCCTCCTTGTAAATCTCACATTTGATGGTGGACCACAGGTTCTCAATGGGGTTCAGATCAGGTGAACAAGGAGGCCATGTCATTAGATTTTCTTCTTTTATACCCTTTCTTGCCAGCCACGCTGTGGAGTACTTGGACGCGTGTGATGGAGCATTGTCCTGCATGAAAATCATGTTTTTCTTGAAGGATGCAGACTTCTTCCTGTACCACTGCTTGAAGAAGGTGTCTTCCAGAAACTGGCAGTAGGACTGGGAGTTGAGCTTGACTCCATCCTCAACCCGAAAAGGCCCCACAAGCTCATCTTTGATGATACCAGCCCAAACCAGTACTCCACCTCCACCTTGCTGGCGTCTGAGTCGGACTGGAGCTCTCTGCCCTTTACCAATCCAGCCACGGGCCCATCCATCTGGCCCATCAAGACTCACTCTCATTTCATCAATCCATAAAACCTTAGAAAAATCAGTCTTGAGATATTTCTTGGCCCAGTCTTGACGTTTCAGCATGTGTGTCTTGTTCAGTGGTGGTCGTCTTTCAGCCTTTCTTACCTTGGCCATGTCTCTGAGTATTGCACACCTTGTGCTTTTGGGCACTCCAGTGATGTTGCAGCTCTGAAATATGGCCAAACTGGTGGCAAGTGGCATCTTGGCAGCTGCACGCTTGACTTTTCTCAGTTCATGGGCAGTTATTTTGCGCCTTGGTTTTTCCACACGCTTCTTGCGACCCTGTTGACTATTTTGAATGAAACGCTTGATTGTTTGATGATCACGCTTCAGAAGCTTTGCAATTTTAAGAGTGCTGCATCCCTCTGCAAGATATCTCACTATTTTTGACTTTTCTGAGCCTGTCAAGTCCTTCTTTTGACCCATTTTGCCAAAGGAAAGGAAGTTGCCTAATAATTATGCACACCTGATATAGGGTGTTGATGTCATTAGACCACACCCCTTCTAATTACAGAAATGCACATCACCTAATATGCTTAATTGGTAGTAGGCTTTCGAGCCTATACAGCTTGGAGTAAGACAACATGCATAAAGAGGATGATGTGGTCAAAATACTCATTTGCCTAATAATTCTGCACTCCCTGTACACTGTATGCAAAAAAACACTATGGAACAAGACATGAAATCTGACATGACGGATGCGGAGATACTACAGGGGGCAGAGGATGTCTTCTTTACTGAAGAGGATGCCTCTAGAATCAGATTTGCCACATTACCAACAAGGGCAACAATGGAGCAAACCAGTCATATATATGCAAAACTTGCAAAATTGAAAAAGAAAGAAAAAGATTTAATACTTCATGCTACATACTTGTCAGAATACCATCGCAAGAAATTCATCCCCCCGGGATTTAGAATAAGGAATACACTGACTATAGGGAGGAATAATCCTGCATTTTGTTTAAAATTGTGTAACATTATGACCAAATTCTCCTTGTGATTGAGGAGGTTACAAGACTACTAGAAATAAAAAGAAACAAAACAAGGGCATATGAAACACTGCACCTAAGTAGACTGGAAACGGATACTGACCAAAATTGGCTGAATAAACTTAAGGAAGAGGTTAATAAATATGAAAATGACCTAATAACATTCAAGAATAGAAAACTGGAAGATGTTACACAGGATTATAAGAATAAGAGTGTATACCGGTGGCAGATGAGCCCAGATGAAAGAAGCATGTACAGAGCGAATAGACCCTGGCAACAAAGGTACAACCATTCAAGACCATTGGGTACGGTGGTCAGCTCTGGAAACAGTTCGGATTCGGACAACACCAACAGGGCACCAACTGACACGATGGAACAACAAAGTGGCATGCAAATACACTCAAAAAATGAGGGAGGCAGAGGACCCATACCCGGAGGGGGGCTACAGGCAGACCACCAAGACTACCCAGGAGAGGAAGGTATATGAGGAGCTGATCATCAACCTTAGCGGAAACATACTCACAGAAGAATAAGGGTCTTTCTTTCATTCCTACTACTAACCCTGACCCCTTCAACCTATATGTGGATGTACAGCATTTTACCCACTCACTTAGACTCAAAGAACACTTCCAGGCATCCACCAATGAAGAATCCACACCTGCCCTGAAGAAAAAGAGCACCTGTGATCCGAACAGCAACAATCCCTCCATTAAAACATTTTCTAGACTGCTATGGCAGACAAGCGAGGAGGGTTGTAAAACCCCTACCCAATACGGATAAAGGTGGGGCTGTCGTCATACCGGACTACAACGACTACAAAAAAGAAGTAATGAGACAACTGGATGATACAGACACCTACAACACTCTCAGGGGAGATCCGACGAAGAAATTCAAAAATCTGGTGTATGAGCTAATACAGCAACTACATGACCAGAATTTCATTAATAAGGATACAAAGGAATATATGACAACAGCTTTCCCAAGGACACCGGTACTCTATATGCTGCCTAAAGTGCATAAAAGCCTTACAGATCCTCCAGGAAGACCAATTGTCTCCGCCATTGGATCCCTGCTACAACCTATTTCCACATATGTGGACAGCATACTACAACCAATAGTCAGAAATATACCTTCCTTTCTTTTGGATTCAGCAGCCATGATTCGATTACTATTGGAGTTACCCCCATTGACAGATGAAACATTACTGGTCACATTGGATGTGACCAGTCTTTATACCGTCATACCACATCAGGAGGGTATAGCAGCTACCGGAAGATAACTGGCCAGATATCCCTACATTGGTCCTCCAGCAGAAGCAGTATGTGAAATGTTAAGAGTATGCTTGGAACTTAACTATTTTCGCTATGAACGTACATTCTATCTACAAACAGCAGGCAAGGCTATGGGGTCGAATATGGCCCCATCATATGCTAACTTATTCATGGCTGAATTGAAAAATGGAGGGACTGATCTATTTCATGACACCAGAATCCAACTATTCAAACGGTACATAGACGATCTGTTTTTAATATGGCAAGGCACAGAAGAAGGTCTACTACAGTGGTTTGAGGAATTAAATGGTGTCCACCCCACTGTGAAATTCAAGATGACTTACGACAGAGAATCGGTGGATTTCTAATACATAAGAATGATGAGACAGAGGGAAACATTAATCACAACCCTCTTCAGCAAGCCCACAGACAAGAGCTCTCTTCTATATGCCTCAAGCTGCCACCCTCCAACCTAAAGAGAGCACTACCGACTTCCCAATTCAAAAGGATGACAAGGAACAATACCTGTATTGAACGGAGAAATGCACAGATGATAGAAATGGAGCACAGGTTCATACAATGGGGTTGCCACAGAGGTAGCCTGAAGGAGAGTAAAGAACAAGCAATGGAGGATACACAAAGAGAACTACTCTACAAGATAAAGAATAAGGAGAAATATAACAAATTGACCTTCACAACCACATACACCACCGGTAAAGAGGGCATCGCAGGAGTGCTGCGGGACAACTGGAACCTGCTCACAACGGATAAAGAACTACCCTTCAAGAACATGCCTCCACCTCAGATTGGATACTGCAGGGCACAATCCCTCAGAGACCAACTGATTAAAATGGATCTTATCAAATGCTATAGCAATGAGACTTGGCTAAAAAACAAACCAGGATGTTTTAGATGCCTTGGCTGTAGTGATGTCGCGAACAGTTCGCCGGAGAACAGTTCCCGGCGATCTTAGCTTGTTCACGTTCGCCGCGGCGGGCGAACATATGCGATGTTCGATCCGCCCCTATTCGTCATCATTGAGGAAACTTTGACCCTGTATCTCACAGTCTGCATACACATTTGAGCCAATCAGCAGCAAACACTCCTTCACAGACCCTCCCAGCTCCTGGGCAGCAGCCATTTTAGAATCATTACGATCCTGCTTTGTTAGTGAGAGGAGGTTTAGTGCTGCTGCTGATATTATAGGGAAATAGATAGCTAGGCTAGTGTATTTAGTGTCCACTACAGTCCTGAAGGACTCATCTAATCTCTGCTGTAGGGACAGCACCCCAAAAAGCCCTTTTTAGGGCTAGAACTTCATCCCAAAAAGCCCTTTTTAGGGCTAGAACTTCAGTCGTTTTTTTTTTTATTTGTAATTTTATTTGCATTTGCCTGGCTGTCAGCCTGTGTGTGAGGCTCACAGCATATTCTGTGATTAGTGCCACCACTGATATCTGCTTAACATTAGTGTAAATTTTTTAAAAAAAACTTTTACCTCATTTTGCTAGTGTAATCTAATTTCATTTTCCATCAGGCCTGTGTGTGTAGCTCACAGCATATACTGTGATTAATTCTTCTGTGCCACCACTGATATCTGGTGTAACATTAGTGTAAATTAAAAAAAAAAAAAAAACTTTTACATTATTTTGCTAGTGTAATTTCATTTCATTTTCTATCAGGCCTGTGTGCCAGGCCCACATCATATACTGTGATTAATAGCTCTGTTTTCCACCACTTATATCTGGTGTAACATTAGTGTAAATTTAAAAAAACAAAAACTTTTACATCAGTCCTCTTCTAGTGTTATTTAATTTTAGTTGCCAGGCCAGGCTGCGCCTGCCACTAGTGCCAGCCTGTGTGTCAGGCTGCCAGCATATACTGTGCCTACTTCCATCCTCAGTGCCACCACTCCTATCTGGTGTAACATTAGTTTAAATTAAAAAGAAAAATCTTTTACATCAGTCTTCTAGTGTTATTTAATTTTAGTTGCCAGGCCAGCCTGCCACTACTAGTGCCAGCCTGTGTGTCAGGCTGCCAGGATATACTGTGCCTACTTCCATCCTCAGTGCCACCACTCCTATCTGTTGTAACCTTAGTGTAACTTTTTTTAAAAAAAACTTTTACATCAGTCTGCTAGTGGTATTTAATTGCAGTTGCCTGTCTGCCAGCGTGTGTGCCAAGCCCACTTGCCAACTAGTGCCACCAATCATATTTGTTATAACAGTAGTGTAAATATTTTTAAAAAAAACTTTTTGGACTGTGAAACATCATTCTGCTAGTGTCAACTAATTGAAGTTGCCTGCCTGCCAGCGTGTGTGCCAGGCTCACTTGCCAACTAGTGCCACCAATCATATTTGTTATAACAGTAGTCTAAATATTTAAAATAAAAACTTTTTTGACTGTGAATCATCAGTCTGCTAGTGCAATTGAATTGCAGTTGCCTGCCTGCCAGCGTGTGTGCAAGGCCCACTTGCCAACTAGTGCCACCAATCATATTTGTTATAACAGTATTGTAAATATTTAAAAAAAAAACTTTTTTGACTGTGAAACATCAGTCAGCTAGTGTAATCTAATTGCAGTTGCCTGCCTCCCAGCGTGTGTGCCAGGCCCACTTGCCAACTAGTGCCACCAATCATATTTGTTATAACAGTAGTGTAAATATTTTAAAAAAAAACTTATTGGACTGTGAAACATCAGTCTGCTAGTGTCATCTAATTGAAGTTGCCTGCCTGCCAGCGTGTGTGCCAGGCCCACTTGCCAACTAGTGCCACCAATCATATTTGTTATAACAGTAGTCTAAATATTTAAAATAAAAACTTTTTTGACTGTGAATCATCAGTCTGCTAGTTTCATCTAATTGAAGTTGCCTGCCTGCCAGTGTGTGTGCCAGGCCCACTTGCCAACTAGTGCCACTAATCATATTTGTTATAAAAGTAGTCTAAATATTTAAAAAAAAACTTATTTGACTGTGAAACATCAGTCAGCTAGTGTAATCTAATTGCAGTTGCCTGCCTCCCAGCGTGTGTGCCAGGCCCACTTGCCAACTAGTGCCACCAATCATATTTGTTATAACAGTAGTGTAAATATTTTTTAAAAAAAACTTTTTGGACTGTGAAAAATCAGTCTGCTAGTGTCATCTAATTAAGTTGCCTGCATGCCAGCGTGTGTGCCAGGCCCACTTGCCAACTAGTGCCACCAATCATATTTGTTATAACAGTAGTCTAAATATTTAAAATAAAAACTTTTTTGACTGTGAATCATCAGTCTGCTAGTGTCATCTAATTTAAGTTGCCTGCCTGCCAGCGTGTGTGCCAGGCCCACTTGCCAACTAGTGCCACCAATCATATTTGTTATAACAGTATTGTAAATATTTAAAAAAAAAAAAACTTTTTTGACTGTGAAACATCAGTCAGCTAGTGTAATCTAATTGCAGTTGCCTGCCTCCCAGCGTGTGTGCCAGGCCCACTTGCCAACTAGTGCCACCAATCATATTTGTTATAACAGTAGTGTAAATATTTAAAAAAAAAAAAAATTTGACTGTGAAACATCAGTCTGCTAGTGTCATCTAATTGAAGTTGCCTGACTGCCAGCGTGTGTGCCAGGCCCACTTGCCAACTAGTGCCACCAATCATATTTGTTATAACAGTAGTGTAAATATTTAAAAAAAAATTTTTGACTGTGAAACATCAGTCTGCTAGTTTCATCTAATTGAAGTTGCCTGACTGCCAGTGTGTGTGCCAGGCCCACTTGCCAACTAGTGCCACCAATCATATTTGTTATAACAGTATTGTAAATATTTAAAAAAAAAAACTTTTTGGACTGTGAATCATCAGTCTGCTAGTGCAATTAAATTGCAGTTGCCTGCCTGCCTGCCAGCGTGTGTCCCAGGCCCACTTGCCAACTAGTGCCACAAATCATATTTGTTATAACAGTATTGTAAATATTTAAAAAAAATACTTTTTTGACTGTGAAACATCATAAAAACATAGAAACATAGAATTTGACGGTAGATAAGAACCAAAAAGGCCCATCAAGTCTACCCATATTACATGTTACTTTTTCCTTAGGATAGGCTTATGCATGTCCCAGGCATTTTTAAATTCCTTTACAGTCTTTGTGTTTACCACCTCAAATGGAAGTTTATTCCATGAATCCACCACCCTTTCTGTAAAAAAATGCTTCCTCAAATTTCTCCTGAATCTACTACCCTCTAACTTTAGATTGTGACCCCTTGTTTTGGCATTTATTTTTTTGTGAAAAATGCTTTCAGCTTCTATTTTATTAAGTCCCTTCATATATTTGAAGGTTTCTATCATGTCACCTCTTTCCCTTCTATCCTCTAAACTATACATATTTAGATCATAGAGTCTTTCTTTGTATGTTTTATATTTTAGACCATGTACCATTTTAGTAGCCCTCCTTTGGACAGCTTCTAGTTTATTTATATCTGTCTGAAGATATGGTCTCCAGAACTGTACACAGTATTCCATATTTGGTCTAACTAATGATCTGTAAAGTGGCATAAGAACCTTGCTATTTCTGCTACTAAAACCTCTTCCAATGCAACCAAGCATTTGACTGGCCTTGCTGGCTGCACTGCGGCATTGTGTACCAAATTTTAAATCATCTGAAATAATAATTCCCAAATCCCTTTCTTCTTTAATTACAGTCAGTAATGTACCATTGAGACTATAATTGGCCTTTGGGTTTTTGGATCCTGTATGCATAATTTTGCTCTTGGTAATATTAAATTTCAGATCCCATTTATTTGACCAGTCCTCTAGTTTATTAATATCACAGTTCATTTGATCAACTCCTCCTGGAACATCTACCCTGTTACAAATTTTTGTATCATCAGCAAACAAGCAAACCTTCCCCTTAAGCCCACTTCCAATATCACTTATGAACATGTTAAATAAAACAGGCCCAAGAACTGACCCTTGGAGAACACCACTAGTAACTGATGCCTCATTTGAATGTACTCCATTAATTGAAACTCTCTGTCGTCTATCTTTAAACCAGCATTCTACCCACTTAACAATCTTAGCATCTATTCCAAGGCAATACATTTTGTGAATAAGTTTGTTGTGTGGGACGGTGTCAAATGCTTTGCTAAAGTCTAGATATGCAACATCTACGGCTCCTCCCTGGTCTATTATTTTAGTTACATGGTCAAAGAAATCAATTAGATTAGTCAGGCATGATCTTCCAGCAGTGAAACCATGCTGTCCTTTGTCTTCTAAGTTGTTTGTCTGAATGAAAGATACAAGTCTTTCCTTTAAAAGAGTTTCCATTAATTTCCCTGCAATTGAGGTCAAACTGACTGGCCTATAGTTAGCAGAATCTTCCCTACTACCCTTTTTATGAAGAGGGACTACATTGGCAATTTTCCAGTCTTTTGGAACAACTCCTGTTAGAAGTGACTGATTAAATAAATCAGCTAATGGAGTAGCTATTACGGATCGAAGTTCTTTTAGAACTCTTGGATGAATATTATCTGGACCCACAGCCTTATTAACTTTTATTTTTGATAAAGCCCTTGAAACCTCTTCCTCTGTAAAGCTAGTGTAATCTATCAGTCAGCTAGTGTAATCTAATTGCAGTTGCCTGCCTGCCAGTGTGTGTGCCAGGCCCACTTGCCAAGTGCCAACTAGTGCCACCAATCATATTTGTTATAACAGTATTGTAAATATTTAAAAAAAAAACTTTTTTGACTGTGAAACATCAGTCTGCTTTTTTGTGCCAGGCTCACAGCGTATACTGTGCCCACTTGCCCAGTGCCACCACTCATAATTTGTTTAATAGTAGTGTAAGTGTACATTTAAGAAAAAAATGACAGGCAGAGGCAGGCCACCCCGCAGGTGCGGTCGTGGTCGTGGTGCTGTGATTCCCTTGGACCCTACAACTATGCACAGTGTTCAGAGGCCACGTGCCATGGACGCAAAAAGTTCTGAGGAGGACCTAGTTGAATGGCTAACACAGCACACCCAATCTTCTACAACTTCCGATCCTACTCCTAACCTTGACGCACCATCCACCTCCAGATTAGCTTCGGGCACCTCTCAAGTGACCAGTGCCACTCGCCCGCCTGCCGCCACCACCAACACTAGCACCACAGCCGCTTCACTTGATCTGTCAGAGGAGTTATTGACACATCATTTGGAAGAAATGAGTGATGCGCAACCATCATTGACAGAGGATGTAGATAACAGTGATATGTCTCAGTCAGGCAGCATTACAGACATGGACGTACAGTGTGATGATGATGATGATGTTGTACCCACTGCTGCTTCCTTTGTTGATTTGTCAGATACAAGTGAAGCGGTTGATGATGATGTGTCCGTGGATGTCACGTGGGGCCCGCTAGAAGAGAAGAAGAAGAGGGGGAAAGTTCAGTTGGGGAGACAGAGAGGAGGAGGAGGAGACGAGTTGGAAGCAAGGGGAGGTCGTCGCAAGAAGCTAGTGGCACAGTCGGACAGCATGCATCGGCACCCGGGGTCAGCCAGACCGCACGCCAATCAATGCATGCTGTTGCCACCACCAGAATGCCATCATCGCAGAGCTCAGCAGTGTGGAATTTTTTTGTTTTGTCTGCCTCTGACAACAGTGATGCCATTTGCAACCTGCGCCAAAAGAAACTGAGTCGTGGGAAGTCCAACACCCACCTAGGTACAACTGCTTTGCGAAGGCACATGGTCTCACATCACAAACGCCGATGGGAAGAACACATGAGTAGAAGCAGCACACAAACTCAAAGCCATCATCCTCCTCCTGGTCCAGCATCTTCAGCCACGTCAACCACTGCTGTCCTCCTTGCCCCCTCTCAACCATCCTCCACTCAGTCTCTCTTACGTAGCAGTTCCTGGTCATCTGCCCAGGTCAGGTGTCTGTCAAGGACATGTTTGAGTGTAAGAAGCCAATTTCCCAAAGTCACCCCCTTGCCCAGCGTCTGACAGCTGGCTTGTCTGAACTCTTAGCCCGCCAGCTTTTACCATAAAAGCTGGTGGAGTCTAAGGCTTTCAAAAAATTTGTATCTATTGTAACACCGCAGTGGAAGGTACTCGGCTGAAATTTCTTTTCACAAAAGGCAATCCCAAACCTGTACTCAATTGTGCGAATGGAAGTAATGGCATGTCTGGCACACAGCGTTGGGGCAAGGGTCCATCTGACCACTGATAGCTGGTCTGCAAAGCATGGTCAGGGCAGGTATATCACCTACACTGCGCATTGGGTAAACCTGCTGACGGCTGCCAAGCATGGAATGCGTGGCTCTGCAGAGGAGTTGGTGACACTGCCATGACTTGAGGGCAGGCCTGCTGCTACCTCCTCTACTCCTCCTACTCCATCCTCTTCCATAACCTCTTCCTCTGCTGCTGCTGCATCTTCCTCCACATCAACGGCACCCCCCCAGCTCCCCAGGTACTATTCAACATCCCGGATATGGCAGTGTCACGCCGTCTTGGGGTTGACTTGCCTGAAAGCCGAGAGTCACACCGCACCAGCACTCCTGTCCGCCCTGAACGCACAGGTGGATCAGTGGCTGACTCCGCACCAACTGGAGATTGGCAAAGTTGTTTCTGACAATGGAAGTAATTTGGTGGCGGAATTGAAATTGGGCAAGTTGACACATGTGCCGTGCATGGCACATGTGTGTAATCTGATTGTACAACGCTTTGTGCATAAGTACCCAGGCTTACAGGACGTCCTGAAGCAGGCCAGGAAGGTGTGTGGCCATTTCAGGTGTTCCTACACGGCCATGGCGCACTTGTCCGATATCCAGCAACGAAACAACCTTCCAGTGAGGCGCTTGATTTGCGACAGCCGACACGTTGGAATTCACCACTCCTAATGTTCGACCGCCTGCTCCAACAAGAAAAAGCTGTTAACGAGTATTTGTATGACCGGGGTGCTAGGACAGTCTCTGGGGAGCTGGGGATTTTTTTTCCAAATTACTGGACGCTCATGCGCAATGCCTGTAGGCTCATGCATCCTTTTGAGGAGGTGACAAACCTTGTCAGTCGCACCGAAGGCACCATCAGCGACATCATACCATTTTTTTTCTTCCTGGAGCGTGCCCTGCGAAGAGTGCTGGATCAGGCCGTAGATGAGCGCGAAGAGGAAGAGGAAGAGTTGTGGTCTCCATCACCACCAGAAACAGCCTTATCAGCATCGCTTGCTGGAACAGCGGCAACACAGGAAGAGGATTGTGAGGAAGAGGAGTCAGAGGAGGAATGTGGCTTTGAGGAGGAGGAGGAAGACCAACCACAACAGGCATCCCAGGGTGCTCGTTGTTGTCACCTATCTGTACCCGTGGTGTTGTACATGGCTGGGGGGAAGAAGATACCTTCAGTGAGATCAGTGAGGACGAGGAACGGGACATGATTAGCTCGGCATCCAACCTTGTGCAAATGGGGTCTTTCATGCTGTCGTGCCTGTTGAGGGACCCTCGTATAAAAAAGCTGAAGAAGAATGACCTGTACTGGGTGTCCACGCTACTAGACCCCCGGTATAAGCATAAAGTGACTAAAATGTTACCAAATTCCCGCAAGTCGGACAGGATGGAGCAGTTCAAAAATAAATTAAAAAGTATGCTTTACACAGCGTATAAGAGTGATGTCACAGCACAACGGGAATCTAACAGGGGAAGAGATAAAAGTAATCCTCCTCCTCCTCCCACGACCACGCCGGCAAGGACAGGACGCTTTCCAGATGTGTTGTTGATGGAGGACATGCGGACCTTTTTAACTCCTATGCATCGCCACAGCCCTTCGGGATCCAGCCTCAGAGAAAGACTCAACCAACAGGTAGCAGACTACCTAGCATTAAATGTGGATCTCGACACTCTGAGGAGCGATGGACCCCTTGACTACTGGGTGTGCAGGCTTGACCTGTGGCCTGAGCTATCCCAATTTGCAATCGAACTTCTGGCCTGCCCCGCTTCAAGTGTCCTGTCAGAAAGGACCTTCAGTGCAGCAGGAGGTATTGTCACTGAGAAGAGAAGTCGCCTAGGTCAAAAAAGTCTTGATTATATCACCTTTATTAAAATGAATGAGGGATGGATCCCAAAGGGACTGACATTGTGCGATACATTTGAGTAAAAAAGGCCTGATGAGATGTACTGGGAGTCCAAGCATCTTTTTCCATCTCCCGGTTCCTAAAAATTATCTCTGGGTTCCTAAAATCGATGCCATACCTGTACTGGATTGTTCAAAAGGATGGCATATGTGGTGTTTCATGCTGTGTTTTCTGTTGAGGGTCCGGGACCATCGTATAAAAAGGCTGAAGGAGAACAACTTTTACTGGGTGTCCAAGCATCTTTTTCCATCTCCCGGTTCCTAAAAATTATCTCCGGGTTCCTAAAATCGATGCCATACCTGTACTGGATTGTTCAAAAGGATGGCATATGTGGTGTTTCATGCTGTTGTTTCTGTGTTTGGGTCCGGGACCCTCGTATAAAAAGGCTGAAGGAGAACGAACTTTACTGGGTGTCCAAGCATTTTTTTCCATCTCCCGGTTCCTAAAAATTATCTCCGGGTTCCTAAAATCGATGCCATACCTGTACTGGATTGTTCAAAAGGATGGCATATGTGGTGTTTCATGCTGTTGTTTCTGTTGAGGGTCCGGGACCCTCGTATAAAAAGGCTGAAGGAGAACGAACTTTACTGGGTGTCCAAGCATCTTTTTCCATCTCCCGGTTCCTAAAAATTATCTCCAGGTTCCTAAAATCGATGCCATACCTGTACTCTATTGTACAAAAGGATGGCATATGTGGTGTTTCATTCTGTTGTTTCTGTTGAGGGTCCGGGACCCTCGTATAAAAATGCTGAAGGACAACGAACTGTACTGGGTGTCCAAGCATCTTTTTCCATCTCCCGGTTCCTAAAAATTATCTCCAGGTTTCTAAAATTGATGCCATAACTGTACTCTATTGTGCAAAAGGATGGCATATGTGGTGTTTCATGCTGTTGTTTCTGTTGAGGGTCCAGGACCCTCGTATAAAAAGGCTGAAGGAGAACGAACTGTACTGGGTGTCCAAGCATCTTTTTCCATCTCCCGGTTCCTAAAAATTATCTCCGGGTTCCTAGAATCGATGCCATACCTGTACTGGATTGTTCAAAAGGATGGCATATGTGGTGTTTCATGCTGTTGTTTCTGTTGAGGGTCCTGGACCCTCATATAAAAAGGCTGAAGGAGAATGACCTGTACTGGGTGTCCAAGCATCTTTTTCCATTTCCCGGTTCTTAAAAATTATCTCCGGGTTTCTAAAATCGATGACATACCTGTACTGGATTGTGCAAAAGGATGGCATATGTGGTGTTTCATGCTGTTGTTTCTGTTGAGGGTCCTGGACCCTCGTATAAAAAGGCTGAAGGAGAATTACCTGTACTGGGTGTCCAAGCATCTTTTTCCATCTCCCGGTTCCTAAAAATTATCTCCGGGTTTCTAAAATCGATGCCATACCTGTACTCTATTTTGCAAAAGGAAGTAACCTTACCATGGGTCCCAGACCGCATGTCTTGTTGTTATATTTTGTCAGGGTAATCGGGCAGGCCATATAGACCTCCCCCAATAGGTGGAGTAACAGGTATTAAAGTGCTAAGAATAGTACTACTTAACACAACCTAGTTACCATGGCTCCCAGACCGCATGTCTTATTGTTATATTTTGTCAGGGTAATCAGGCAGGCCATATAGACCTCCCCCAATAGGGGGAGTAACAGGGATTAAAGTGCTCAGAATAGTACTACTTAACACAACCTTACCATGGGTCACAGACCGCATGTCTTATTGTTATATTTTGTCAGGGTAATCAGGCAGGCCATATAGACCTCCCCCGATAGGGGGAGTAACAGGGATTAAAGTGCTAAGAATAGTACTACTTAACACAACCTAGTTACCATGGCTCCCAGACCGCATGTCTTATAGTTATATTTTGTCAGGGTAATCAGGGAGGCCATATAGACCTCCCCCGATAGGGGGAGTAAAAGGGATTAAAGTGCTCAGAATAGTACTACTTAACACAACCTTACCATGGGTCTCAGACTGCATGTCTTATTGTTATATTTTGTCAGGGTAATCAGGCAGGCCATATAGACCTCCCCCAATAGGGGGAGTAAAAGGGATTAAAGTGCTAAGAATAGTACTACTTAACATAACCTTACCATGGCTCCCAGACCGCATGTTTTATTGTTATACTTTGTCAGGGTAATCAGGCAGGCCATATAGACCTCCACCGATAGGGGGAGTTGCAGGGATTAAAGTGCTAAGAATAGTACTACTTAACACAACCTTACCATGGGTCTCAGACCGCATGTCTTGTTGTTATATTTTGTCAGGGTAATCAGGCAGACCATATAGACCTCCCCTGATAGGTGGAGTAACACGTATTAAAGTGCTAAGAATAGTACTACTTAACACAACCTAGTTACCATGGCTCCCAGACCGCATGTCTTATTGTTATATTTTGTCAGGGTAATCAGGCAGGCCATATAGACCTCCCCCAATAGGGGGAGTAACAGGGATTAAAGTGCTAAGAATAGTACTACTTAACACAACCTAGTTACCATGGCTCCCAGACCGCATGTCTTATAGTTATATTTTTTCAGGGTAATCAGGCAGGCCATATAGACCTCCCCCGATAGGGGGAGTAAAAGGGATTAAAGTGCTCAGAATAGTACTACTTAACACAACCTTACCATGGGTCTCAGACTGCATGTCTTATTGTTATATTTTGTCAGGGTAATCAGGCAGGCCATATAGACCTCCCCCAATAGGGGGAGTAAAAGGGATTAAAGTGCTAAGAATAGTACTACTTAACATAACTTTACCATGGCTCCCAGACCGCATATTTTATTGTTATACTTTGTCAGGGTAATCAGGCAGGCCATATAGACATCCACCGATAGGGGGAGTTGCAGGGATTAAAGTGCTAAGAATAGTACTACTTAACACAACCTTACCATGGGTCTCAGACCGCATGTCTTGTTGTTATATTTTATCAGGGTAATTGGGCAGGCCATATAGACCTCCCCCAATACGGGGAGTAACAGGGATTAAAGTGCTAAGAATAGTACTACTTAACACAACCTAGTTACCATGGCTCCCAGACCGCATGTCTTATAGTTATATTTTGTCAGGGTAATCAGGCAGGCCATATAGACCTCCCCCGATAGGGGGAGTAAAAGGGATTAAAGTGCTCAGAATAGTACTACTTAACACAACCTTACCATGGGTCTCAGACTGCATGTCTTATTGTTATATTTTGTCAGGGTAATCAGGCAGGCCATATAGACCTCCCCCAATAGGGGGAGTAAAAGGGATTAAAGTGCTAAGAATAGTACTACTTAACATAACCTTACCATGGCTCCCAGACCGCATGTTTTACTGTTATACTTTGTCAGGGTAATCAGGCAGGCCATATAGACCTCCACCGATAGGGGGAGTTGCAGGGATTAAAGTGCTAAGATTAGTACTACTTAACACAACCTTACCATGGGTCTCAGACCGCATGTCTTGTTGTTATATTTTGTCAGGGTAATCATGCAGGCCATATAGACCTCCCCTGATAGGGGGAGTTACAGGGATTAAAGTGCTAAGAATAGTACTACTTAACACAACCTTACCATGGGTCCCAGACCGCATGTCTTGTTGTTATATTTTGTCAGGGTAATCATGCAGGCCATATAGACCTCCCCCGATAGGGGGAGTTACAGGGATTAAAGTGCTAAGAATAGTACTACTTAACACAACCTAGTTACCATGGCTCCCAGACCGCATGTCTTATAGTTATATTTTGTCAGGGTAATCAGGCAGGCCATATAGACCTCCCCCGATAGGGGGAGTAAAAGGGATTAAAGTGCTCAGAATAGTACTACTTAACACAACCTTACCATGGGTCTCAGACTGCATGTCTTATTGTTATATTTTGTCAGGGTAATCAGGCAGGCCATATAGACCTCCCCCAATAGGGGGAGTAAAAGGGATTAAAGTGCTAAGAATAGTACTACTTAACATAACCTTACCATGGCTCCCAGACCGCATGTTTTACTGTTATACTTTGTCAGGGTAATCAGGCAGGCCATATAGACCTCCACCGATAGGGGGAGTTGCAGGGATTAAAGTGCTAAGATTAGTACTACTTAACACAACCTTACCATGGGTCTCAGACCGCATGTCTTGTTGTTATATTTTGTCAGGGTAATCATGCAGGCCATATAGACCTCCCCTGATAGGGGGAGTTACAGGGATTAAAGTGCTAAGAATAGTACTACTTAACACAACCTTACCATGGGTCCCAGACCGCATGTCTTGTTGTTATACTTTGTCAGGGTAATCATGCAGGCCATATAGACCTCCCCCGATAGGGGGAGTTACAGGGATTAAAGTGCTAAGAATAGTACTACTTAACACAACCTTGTTACCATGGGTCCCAGACCGCATGTCTTGTTGTTATACTTTGTCAGGGTAATCATGCAGGCCATATAGACCTCCCCCGATAGGGGGAGTTACAGGGATTAAAGTGCTAAGAATAGTACTACTTAACACAACCTTGTTACCATGGGTCCCAGACCACATGTCTTGTTGTTATACTTTGTCAGGGTAATCATGCAGGCCATATAGACATCCCCCGATAGGGGGAGTAACAGGTATTAAACTGCTAAGATTAGTACTACTTAACACAACCTTACCATGGGTCTCAGACCGCATGTCTTGTTGTTATATTTTGTCAGGGTAATCATGCAGGCCATATAGACCTCCCCTGATAGGGGGAGTTGCAGGGATTAAAGTGCTAAGATTAGTACTACTTAACACAACCTTACCATGGGTCTCAGACCGCATGTCTTGTTGTTATATTTTGTCAGGGTAATCATGCAGGCCATATAGACCTCCCCTGATAGGGGGAGTTACAGGGATTAAAGTGCTAAGAATAGTACTACTTAACACAACCTTACCATGGGTCCCAGACCGCATGTCTTGTTGTTATATTTTGTCAGGGTAATCATGCAGGCCATATAGACCTCCCCCGATAGGGGGAGTTACAGGGATTAAAGTGCTAAGAATAGTACTACTTAACACAACCTAGTTACCATGGCTCCCAGACCGCATGTCTTATAGTTATATTTTGTCAGGGTAATCAGGGAGGCCATATAGACCTCCCCCGATAGGGGGAGTAAAAGGGATTAAAGTGCTCAGAATAGTACTACTTAACACAACCTTACCATGGGTCTCAGACTGCATGTCTTATTGTTATATTTTGTCAGGGTAATCAGGCAGGCCATATAGACCTCCCCCAATAGGGGGAGTAAAAGGGATTAAAGTGCTAAGAATAGTACTACTTAACATAACCTTACCATGGCTCCCAGACCGCATGTTTTATTGTTATACTTTGTCAGGGTAATCAGGCAGGCCATATAGACCTCCACCGATAGGGGGAGTTGCAGGGATTAAAGTGCTAAGAATAGTACTACTTAACACAACCTTACCATGGGTCTCAGACCGCATGTCTTGTTGTTATATTTTGTCAGGGTAATCAGGCAGACCATATAGACCTCCCCTGATAGGTGGAGTAACACGTATTAAAGTGCTAAGAATAGTACTACTTAACACAACCTAGTTACCATGGCTCCCAGACCGCATGTCTTATTGTTATATTTTGTCAGGGTAATCAGGCAGGCCATATAGACCTCCCCCAATAGGGGGAGTAACAGGGATTAAAGTGCTAAGAATAGTACTACTTAACACAACCTAGTTACCATGGCTCCCAGACCGCATGTCTTATAGTTATATTTTGTCAGGGTAATCAGGCAGGCCATATAGACCTCCCCCGATAGGGGGAGTAAAAGGGATTAAAGTGCTCAGAATAGTACTACTTAACACAACCTTACCATGGGTCTCAGACTGCATGTCTTATTGTTATATTTTGTCAGGGTAATCAGGCAGGCCATATAGACCTCCCCCAATAGGGGGAGTAAAAGGGATTAAAGTGCTAAGAATAGTACTACTTAACATAACCTTACCATGGCTCCCAGACCGCATGTTTTACTGTTATACTTTGTCAGGGTAATCAGGCAGGCCATATAGACCTCCACCGATAGGGGGAGTTGCAGGGATTAAAGTGCTAAGATTAGTACTACTTAACACAACCTTACCATGGGTCTCAGACCGCATGTCTTGTTGTTATATTTTGTCAGGGTAATCATGCAGGCCATATAGACCTCCCCCGATAGGGGGAGTTACAGGGATTAAAGTGCTAAGAATAGTACTACTTAACACAACCTTACCATGGGTCCCAGACCGCATGTCTTGTTGTTATATTTTGTCAGGGTAATCATGCAGGCCATATAGACCTCCCCCGATAGGGGGAGTTACAGGGATTAAAGTGCTAAGAATAGTACTACTTAACACAACCTAGTTACCATGGCTCCCAGACCGCATGTCTTATAGTTATATTTTGTCAGGGTAATCAGGCAGGCCATATAGACCTCCCCCGATAGGGGGAGTAAAAGGGATTAAAGTGCTCAGAATAGTACTACTTAACACAACCTTACCATGGGTCTCAGACTGCATGTCTTATTGTTATATTTTGTCAGGGTAATCAGGCAGGCCATATAGACCTCCCCCGATAGGGGGAGTAAAAGGGATTAAAGTGCTAAGAATAGTACTACTTAACATAACCTTACCATGGCTCCCAGACCGCATGTTTTACTGTTATACTTTGTCAGGGTAATCAGGCAGGCCATATAGACCTCCACCGATAGGGGGAGTTGCAGGGATTAAAGTGCTAAGATTAGTACTACTTAACACAACCTTACCATGGGTCTCAGACCGCATGTCTTGTTGTTATATTTTGTCAGGGTAATCATGCAGGCCATATAGACCTCCCCTGATAGGGGGAGTTACAGGGATTAAAGTGCTAAGAATAGTACTACTTAACACAACCTTACCATGGGTCCCAGACCGCATGTCTTGTTGTTATATTTTGTCAGGGTAATCATGCAGGCCATATAGACCTCCCCCGATAGGGGGAGTTACAGGGATTAAAGTGCTAAGAATAGTACTACTTAACACAACCTTGTTACCATGGGTCCCAGACCGCATGTCTTGTTGTTATACTTTGTCAGGGTAATCATGCAGGCCATATAGACATCCCCCGATAGGGGGAGTAACAGGTATTAAACTGCTAAGAACAGTAATACTTAACGAAAACTAGTTACCATGGGTCCCAGACCGCATGTCTTGTTGTTATACTTTGTCAGGGTAATCATGCAGGCCATATAGACCTCCCCCGATAGGGGGAGTAACAGGTATTAAACTGCTAAGAACAGTAATTTTTAACACAACCTAATTACCATGGGTCCCAGACTTTGCATGTCTTGTTGTTATACTTTGTCAGGGTAATCATGCAGGCCATATAGACCTCCCCCGATAGGGGGAATAACAGGTATTAAACTGCTAAGAACAGTAATACTTAACACAACCTAGTTACCATGGGTCCCAGACCGCATGTCTTGTTGTTATACTTTGTCAGGGTAATCATGCAGGCCATATAGACCTCCCCCGATAGGGGGAGTAACAGGTATTAAACTGCTAAGAACAGTAATACTTAACACAACCTAGTTACCATGGGTCCCAGACCGCATGTCTTGTTGTTATACTTTGTCAGGGTAATCATGCAGGCCATACAGACCTCCCCCGATAGGGGGAGTAACAGGTATTAAACTGCTAAGAACAGTAATACTTAACACAACCTTACCATGGGTCCCAGCACGCATGTCTTGTTGTTATATTTTGTCAGGGTAATCATGCAGGCCATATAGACCTCCCCTGATAGGGGGAGTTACAGGGATTAAAGTGCTAAGAATAGTACTACTTAACACAACCTTACCATGGGTCTCAGACCGCATGTCTTGTTGTTATATTTTGTCAGGATAATCATGCAGGCCATAAAGACCTCCCCCGATAGGGGGAGTTACAGGGATTAAAGTGCTAAGAATAGTACTACTTAACACAACCTAGTTACCATGGGTCCCAGACCGCATGTCTTGTTGTTATACTTTGTAAGGGTAATCATGCAGGCCATATAGACCTCCCCCGATAGGGGGAGTAACAGGTATTAAACTGCTAAGAACAGTAATACTTAACAAAACCTAGTTACCATGGGTCCCAGACCGCATGTCTTGTTGTTATACTTTGTCAGGGTAATCATGCAGGCCATATAGACCTCCCCCGATAGGGGGAGTAACAGGTATTAAACTGCTAAGAACAGT
Source organism: Bombina bombina (assembly GCF_027579735.1). Lineage (NCBI taxonomy): Eukaryota > Metazoa > Chordata > Amphibia > Anura > Bombinatoridae > Bombina > Bombina bombina. The sequence continues at coordinate 2,431,508 of NC_069502.1, read as the reverse complement.
AATATTTAACACAACCTAGTTACCATGGGTCCCAGACTGCATGTCTTGTTGTTATACTTTGTCAGGGTAATCATGCAGGCCATATAGACCTCCCCTGATAGGGGGAGTAACAGGTATTAAACTGCTAAGAACAGTAATACTTAACACAACCTAGTTACCATGGGTCCCAGACCGCATGTCTTGTTGTTATACTTTGTATGGGTAATCATGCAGGCCATATAGACCTCCCCCGATAGGGGGAGTAACAGGTATGAAACTGCTAAGAACAGTACTACTTAATACAACCTAGTTACAATGGGTCCCAGACCGCATGTCTTGTTGTTATACTTTGTCAGGGTAATCATGCAGGCCATATAGACCTCCCCCGATAAGGGGAGTAACAGGTATTAAGAGGAAAAGGTTGGAACCTATATAATAATAGAATGTATAATATTACTACTTGGGTGTTATACAATGTTGTAAATATAATATGTCAATTTTTATTTTTCAACACCCAAGGAGCAGTGCGTAAGCATAAAAAATACAATAGGTACAGTTTGTGACTACACCTTGCTGGTTATGCAGGTTAGTCACCCAGGAGAAAAAATGCTTATATGCACTGAGATAATATTTTAAGTTATGAATTATAGATTACTGATGACGTCAAAAATACACGTATAATGATGTTTAAAATATAACTTTTATTAGTATCTTATATTAAAAAAGACAGCTTGTGGATGATGATGCTGCCCTCAAAAATTAAAAGCACACTCACTGTGTTAGTTCAATTAACAGCTTATGCTTTTATCTAGGAAAATTGTAACAGAGCTTAGTATTGCTAATCGCGGTAGATTACAGAGGATCAGTATACTATAGAGTATTACTGAGTGATCAAATCTTCTTTGGAATTTTTAAGCTCTTTAGTGATTCCTTTATTATTGTACCCAACTATATAGAGATCATCTTACGCTAAGTAAACACCTGCTTTACAGATAACAGTCTAAAACTGCTGATTTATCTTAGGTTGTAGGGATAGTGCTAGTGGTAACAAATAAATGATTGCTTAGTAGGTATTTTTAATACTACTCGGTATACATAGAATTGCCTTGGATATATTGAAATTACAATTCTCAATCTTTAATGTTTACTAAATTATTGTTGCCCCCTGGATTATATTGTTCCACCAAGTAAAGGGCTAGTAAATTGTTTCATATAATATATTATTCGTGAGAGAATGTAAGAGTATGTCGAGCACTATATAGCTTAGTTTTATCTAAGCTCAAGTTTAGAGGCAAATCCTTTATTACTGATATTATAATACCCCCTGAAGCTGTGGCACATAACCACTTCAAGATACACAGAGCCTTTGTCTGTATTTTACACTATCCCCCACCAGTCTATAGCCAGTTGGTATTACTATGTCTGGCTAGATTCGGTTTGGATATTTATAGTAGGTATTTAGCGTGATTACATATATCTAGGCATAGGAGCCTTAAGCGACTGAGTCTATATAGTTGTGAATATTCTAATACCAACTACAATTGTAACACACAATTACTTCGAGATAAACAGAGCCTTGCTCTATATTGAACACTAACAACCACCGTGCTGAAGTTAGATTGTATTACTGTATCAGGCTAGACTTTGTTTGAGTATTTAAAGTGGTTTAGGTATTAAGCGTAAATAAATGTATCTAGGCATAAAAGCCTTTAGCGACTAAATCAGTATCATTGTTAATATTCTATTACCACTTGAAATTATAACTCTCAATCACTTCGAGATAAACTGATTCTAGCTTTGTATAGACATTAACAACCACCGCACTGGAGCTAAATTATATTGCCGTGACCAGTTAAACTCGGTTTTACTATTTTTGTAGTTTAGGTATTTAGCTTAGGTACTTATATCTGAGCACAAGAGCCTATAGCGACTAAGTCTAGATTTTTTTCTAATAATTCAGCATGCTGTTATTTCTAATAAATATTCCACAAGTGAGGCTGATTAAAACAAGGAGACCCCTGACGCGGCGTTTCACTAACGCTTCCTCAGAGGGGTTACGCGGGCCGACTAACATCCGGTCTTATATACCCGTATGTTGTGCATGGCGCTGAGTCCTGATTGGGCTATTGATCCATTTGCCTATTGGTTGGAGTACATGTCAATCCACCTAAGTGACGTGGAATGTCTAGAGTAGTTATCCGACGATAAGGAAACATAGTTACAAATGGTAAACTGTGTGATATTATTGTATCAGTGTGTATATGTTATATATTGTTTGTAAATTGTGTTAAACGATCGTGCTTAGAAATTAAAGGTATACCTGATTGGATTGACAAAGTTGATTTTGTTCAAAAGTTATATTACCTACGATCCCAGTTTAACTAAGATGTTGACAGGAGGAGAGACCAAAGGAAGAAGGAAGAGAAAAAGATATACCCAAGGATGCTAATACCGGACGAGTATATTCTGTCCGGCTGTTGAGAATTTAGGGTGCGGAATTACTTGGAGTTAGAGTTATACTAATAGATTGATGGTGATGCTTGACATTGCAATAAAACAATGAAATCGTGTGTGTTTTTTTAAAAAAATTTATAAATAATAATAAAATATTATGAATTGTTTATTTGTGATAAATAAAACTGTACTTATGTGTAGTGCCACTTGGTGTTGGTGTTTTAATTACATATAAATTCTGTGTTGGAAAATATATTTAAAAAGGGAAGTGAAATACTCATAACGTGTAAAAAATAAACAAATTATATTGTGGCAATGTGAACAGTACCTTTGTGCTTTATATACCTACAGATTTATAGCTATCTAAGTATATCTCTGAGGGTTCAGTTGACTTAAGGTCAAACATAAAAGAATATGCGCTATGTGCATTCCTAAAAATAAAATAAGTGACTTACAGTTCGTTTAAGTGACTTACTTTTCAGAGTGATTTAATATAAAATTAACTCCTGACATGAAGGATGATATATTGAATGTGGGAAATAAGTTCTATCACCTTTAATGGTTAAAAAGAAATTCCTGTATTATTTTCATTGAAACTTGTTGTGTTTTGTTCTAATCTGTTGAAGTAATTTTAATTTTAATGTGTAGGATACTAGGACTGATTTACAAATATACATGATAGTTGTTATGGTCATTAAGTCCATATGGTTTTACACTATTAAGTAGGTGTATCCACCTACACTCCATTTTCAACAGTGTTTGTTCTAGGTTTCCTCCTCTTATTCCAAGAGTGGCCTTTTGTAATACTGAGAATTTGAGTAGGGAATCATTACTTTTATGTTTGTGATAAAAATGTTTGGCAACACTGGTTATCTGTCTGTTTTTTTCCAGGTCCTTTTGAGCATTTTTTATGTTTCTGCTGTGTTCCATTATTCTAGTTCTGGCCTGGCGTGTTGTCATCCCAACATAGAATAGTTGACATGGACACTGGAGGACATACACAACTCCTGCTGTGGTGCAGGAGAAATGTGCCAATAGTGCATGTTGGATTCCATATTTGTCAGTTATTTCCTTTATTTTCCACACTTTTGGACATGTACTGCATGTTCCACATGGGAACATGCCTTTGGATTGACATGCTCTCTTTGGCATGTGAGTGTAATGGCTTGAAACTAGAGTATCTTTCAGATTTCTGGGTCTTTTATAACCTATGGATACTCTATCTCCAATCTGACTTGAAAGTAGCGGATCATTTTGTAGTATATGCCAATGTTCATTCATAATTTTGGTTATTTGTTTCATTTGTGGGTTGTATGATGTTATCAGTCTAGGTTTATTGTCTGTCTTTTTCTGCCTCGGTTGTAATAGCGTTTGACGATCTGTACACATAGCTAACGTTTTTGCTTTTTTGATGGAGCGTTTACTATAGCCACGATCCTGGAGTCTAGTTGATAATTTTGTTGCTTCTAGCCTGAATGTACCTAGGTCAGAACAGTTTCTACGTAGCCTAATAAATTCCCCTTTGGGAATAGCTTTCAGGGTACAGGGTGCATGGGCACTTGTGTGATGTAACAATGTATTGGTGGCAGTTTTTTTCCTGAATATGTTCGTGCTTACTGTTCCTTGTGGGTCTACAAATATTTGTAAATCTAGGAAGTTTACACTTTGCTGACTGTACTCATAAGTAAGTTTTATATTCAGCTTGTTGTTGTTCAGAGTGTCCATGAATTCCTTCAATTCACTTTCTGGTCCTTCCCAGATGAACAGGATGTCATCTATGTAGCGTATCCAACAAGGAATGTGCTGCATGTATTTGTCATTGTCACTAGTAAAGACTGTTAAATTCTCCCACCATCCTAAAAACAAATTAGCATATGTGGGTGCACATGCTGTGCCCATGGCAGTGCCCTGTGTTTGTAAATAGAATCTGTCTTTAAATGTGAAATAATTATGGTGTAGCACAAAATGTAGCAGATCTTTAATGAATTGATTATGGTCATGATTGTCTGTAACATTAGTGCCTAGAAAGTGGGAAATAGCTTTTTCTCCTAAATGATGTTTTATATTTGTATACAGCGACTCAACGTCAGCTGTAACAATAAAAGAATTTGGTGTTAATATCATGTTGTTTAATTTTTGAAGCACTTCCATTGTATCTTTTACATATGAAGGTAAGGTATACAGATATTCCCTGAGTCTCTGATCAATGTACTGACTGGGTTTTTCAGTGAGACTCCCATTGCCTGACACAATGGGGCGGCCTGGAGGTTTATGAATATCTTTGTGTATTTTAGGAATTAAATAGAATGTTGCAGTAGTGGGATGTGATTGGGATAAAAACTGTTTTTCTGTAGCATTGATAATTTGATCCTTATAGGCCTTTTCTATGATTTTGTTATATTTCTCACTGTACATATAAGTTGGATTTCCTAGTAGTTTTTTGTAACATTGATCATTATCAAGTTGTTTGGTGGCTTCTTCAAGATACTTGTTCCTGTCCCAAAGGACTATGTTCCCACCTTTATCCGATGATTTTATTATGGTATCATGCCATGTATTAATTTCTTGTAGTGCTAATCGTTCTTGTTTTGACAGATTAGAGTTAGTTTTATACACTGGTAATTTTTCAATTTCTGCACACACTATTTCCTGAAATACTTGAATTTGAGGTGATAAGTTATTTGGAGGAATATATTTCGATTTATTTTTGATTTGCTGCCTCCAGTTGATATCTGGAGTTATATTGCTCGTATTTTCCTCCAAGAGATCTTGCAGGTCTTGTAATGCTGACTGGTCTGTAATGGTCCAGTCTTCCCCTAGTTCTTTTTTGGCATATAATTTCTTAAGCAACAATTTTCTTGTGTACAGATTGATATCTTTTACTACTTCAAATTTGTTTAATTTGTTGGTAGGGCAGAAGCTAAGACCCTTAGATAGCACTGAGATGTGGTGTTTGTCCAAAATATGACTGGTTAGATTTACAACTTTTAGGTTCCCATTCTGATCTTTGAGAAGGGACTTGGCTGTCTCCTTCTTGTCTCCCTTTGAGGGGTGGTCTGTGGTTTGCGCTTGTTTGGCCTCGATTCTTGAGGTGCTTTGCTGCCCGGTATTGTATGTTGCCTGCCTGTGGTTATCCCTAAAAAAGAGGCGGAGGCACCCTCAGATGTTGAGGGGGATGTTGGCTCACTATGTATTATAGCTTGTGTTACTGATCTTGTGTACGTTCTTGGTTGAATGGTAATGTCTCCACTAGTGCTTTCTATGGAGGTGTCAGACTCAGAGACTTCAATGTCACTTTCATTTTGTTGTGATGTGTATTGACGTTGTCTGATACTATGAGAGCGAGTATTGTACCTTTTTTGCCACTTGTAAACTCTTTTGTTTGAGTAGTCTTGTTGGTCTCTTTGGTACTTTTGTTTTTTTATCTGTATCAGTTCTGTTTCTAATTTATCTAACTCTGATTGATATTGTTTGTATAGGTTTGTAAATTTCTCTAAATTTTCAAAGCTTTTCAGGCTGTCATTGTGTTTTTGTATTTCTGCTTCCAAAGAAGCAACTTCATCTTGATCTGCTTCTATTAAGATCTGCATTAGTGTTAGTGAGCATGTGGTTAAGGCTTTTTCCCATCTTTCTGTATGCTCAGGTTTTTTTAGTTCATACCCAGGGAACATTTTAATGCGCAATCCTCTAGGGATCATTTTATCCTGTTGGTATTTCTGAAAGAAGTGTAAATTCCACCATCTCTTTGTATGCTTATATAGAGTTTTGTGTGACTGGCATAATAGTTCATTGATCTGATCTTCTGCTACATTTTGAGCTGACTCAGTGGAAATGATAAACATAGAGTTCAAATCTTGTAGTCTTTTTTGTTGTCTTGCTAGTAAATCGTTTTGTAAACTCATTTTGTTTAGTCACAGTAATGGGTTCCTATAGAAATCCTAGTTATATAACTAGGTATACAATAACATGTACTGAGAGGACATTGCAATAAAACAATGAAATCGTGTGTGTTTTTTTTAAATTTTTTATAAATAATAATAAAATATTATGAATTGTTTATTTGTGATAAATAAAACTGTACTTATGTGTAGTGCCACTTGGTGTTGGTGTTTTAATTACATATAAATTCTGTGTTGGAAAATATATTTAAAAAGGGAAGTGAAATACTCATAACGTGTAAAAAATAAACAAATTATATTGTGGCAATGTGAACAGTACCTTTGTGCTTTATATACCTACAGATTTATAGCTATCTAAGTATATCTCTGAGGGTTCAGTTGACTTAAGGTCAAACATAAAAGAATATGCGCTATGTGCATTCCTAAAAAGAAGATTTGATCACTCAGTAATACTCTATAGTATACTGATCCTCTGTAATCTACCGCGATTAGCAATACTAAGCTCTGTTACAATTTTCCTAGATAAAAGCATAAGCTGTTAATTGAACTAACACAGTGAGTGTGCTTTTAATTTTTGAGGGCAGCATCATCATCCACAAGCTGTCTTTTTTAATATAAGATACTAATAAAAGTTATATTTTAAACATCATTATACGTGTATTTTTGATGTCATCAGTAATCTATAATTCATAACTTAAAATATTATCTCAGTGCATATAAGCATTTTTTCTCCTGGGTGACTAACCTGCATAACCAGCAAGGTGTAGTCACAAACTGTACCTATTGTATTTTTTATGCTTACGCACTGCTCCTTGGGTGTTGAAAAATAAAAATTGACATATTATATTTACAACATTGTATAACACCCAAGTAGTAATATTATACATTCTATTATTATATAGGTTCCAACCTTTTCCTCTCAGTACATGTTATTGTATACCTAGTTATATAACTAGGATTTCTATAGGAACCCATTACTGTGACTAAACAAAATGAGTTTACAAAACGATTTACTAGCAAGACAACAAAAAAGACTACAAGATTTGAACTCTATGTTTATCATTTCCACTGAGTCAGCTCAAAATGTAGCAGAAGATCAGATCAATGAACTATTATGCCAGTCACACAAAACTCTATATAAGCATACAAAGAGATGGTGGAATTTACACTTCTTTCAGAAATACCAACAGGATAAAATGATCCCTAGAGGATTGCGCATTAAAATGTTCCCTGGGTATGAACTAAAAAAACCTGAGCATACAGAAAGATGGGAAAAAGCCTTAACCACATGCTCACTAACACTAATGCAGATCTTAATAGAAGCAGATCAAGATGAAGTTGCTTCTTTGGAAGCAGAAATACAAAAACACAATGACAGCCTGAAAAGCTTTGAAAATTTAGAGAAATTTACAAACCTATACAAACAATATCAATCAGAGTTAGATAAATTAGAAACAGAACTGATACAGATAAAAAAACAAAAGTACCAAAGAGACCAACAAGACTACTCAAACAAAAGAGTTTACAAGTGGCAAAAAAGGTACAATACTCGCTCTCATAGTATCAGACAACGTCAATACACATCACAACAAAATGAAAGTGACATTGAAGTCTCTGAGTCTGACACCTCCATAGAAAGCACTAGTGGAGACATTACCATTCAACCAAGAACGTACACAAGATCAGTAACACAAGCTATAATACATAGTGAGCCAACATCCCCCTCAATATCTGAGGGTGCCTCCGCCTCTTTTTTAGGGATAACCACAGGCAGGCAACATACAATACCGGGCAGCAAAGCACCTCAAGAATCGAGGCCAAACAAGCGCAAACCACAGACCACCCCTCAAAGGGAGACAAGAAGGAGACAGCCAAGTCCCTTCTCAAAGATCAGAATGGGAACCTAAAAGTTGTAAATCTAACCAGTCATATTTTGGACAAACACCACATCTCAGTGCTATCTAAGGGTCTTAGCTTCTGCCCTACCAACAAATTAAACAAATTTGAAGTAGTAAAAGATATCAATCTGTACACAAGAAAATTGTTGCTTAAGAAATTATATGCCAAAAAAGAACTAGGGGAAGACTGGACCATTACAGACCAGTCAGCATTACAAGACCTGCAAGATCTCTTGGAGGAAAATACGAGCAATATAACTCCAGATATCAACTGGAGGCAGCAAATCAAAAATAAATCGAAATATATTCCTCCAAATAACTTATCACCTCAAATTCAAGTATTTCAGGAAATAGTGTGTGCAGAAATTGAAAAATTACCAGTGTATAAAACTAACTCTAATCTGTCAAAACAAGAACGATTAGCACTACAAGAAATTAATACATGGCATGATACCATAATAAAATCATCGGATAAAGGTGGGAACATAGTCCTTTGGGACAGGAACAAGTATCTTGAAGAAGCCACCAAACAACTTGATAATGATCAATGTTACAAAAAACTACTAGGAAATCCAACTTATATGTACAGTGAGAAATATAACAAAATCATAGAAAAGGCCTATAAGGATCAAATTATCAATGCTACAGAAAAACAGTTTTTATCCCAATCACATCCCACTACTGCAACATTCTATTTAATTCCTAAAATACACAAAGATATTCATAAACCTCCAGGCCGCCCCATTGTGTCAGGCAATGGGAGTCTCACTGAAAAACCCAGTCAGTACATTGATCAGAGACTCAGGGAATATCTGTATACCTTACCTTCATATGTAAAAGATACAATGGAAGTGCTTCAAAAATTAAACAACATGATATTAACACCAAATTCTTTTATTGTTACAGCTGACGTTGAGTCGCTGTATACAAATATAAAACATCATTTAGGAGAAAAAGCTATTTCCCACTTTCTAGGCACTAATGTTACAGACAATCATGACCATAATCAATTCATTAAAGATCTGCTACATTTTGTGCTACACCATAATTATTTCACATTTAAAGACAGATTCTATTTACAAACACAGGGCACTGCCATGGGCACAGCATGTGCACCCACATATGCTAATTTGTTTTTAGGATGGTGGGAGAATTTAACAGTCTTTACTAGTGACAATGACAAATACATGCAGCACATTCCTTGTTGGATACGCTACATAGATGACATCCTGTTCATCTGGGAAGGACCAGAAAGTGAATTGAAGGAATTCATGGACACTCTGAACAACAACAAGCTGAATATAAAACTTACTTATGAGTACAGTCAGCAAAGTGTAAACTTCCTAGATTTACAAATATTTGTAGACCCACAAGGAACAGTAAGCACGAACATATTCAGGAAAAAAACTGCCACCAATACATTGTTACATCACACAAGTGCCCATGCACCCTGTACCCTGAAAGCTATTCCCAAAGGGGAATTTATTAGGCTACGTAGAAACTGTTCTGACCTAGGTACATTCAGGCTAGAAGCAACAAAATTATCAACTAGACTCCAGGATCGTGGCTATAGTAAACGCTCCATCAAAAAAGCAAAAACGTTAGCTATGTGTACAGATCGTCAAACGCTATTACAACCGAGGCAGAAAAAGACAGACAATAAACCTAGACTGATAACATCATACAACCCACAAATGAAACAAATAACCAAAATTATGAATGAACATTGGCATATACTACAAAATGATCCGCTACTTTCAAGTCAGATTGGAGATAGAGTATCCATAGGTTATAAAAGACCCAGAAATCTGAAAGATACTCTAGTTTCAAGCCATTACACTCACATGCCAAAGAGAGCATGTCAATCCAAAGGCATGTTCCCATGTGGAACATGCAGTACATGTCCAAAAGTGTGGAAAATAAAGGAAATAACTAACAAATATGGAATCCAACATGCACTATTGGCACATTTCTCCTGCACCACAGCAGGAGTTGTGTATGTCCTCCAGTGTCCATGTCAACTATTCTATGTTGGGATGACAACACGCCAGGCCAGAACTAGAATAATGGAACACAGCAGAAACATTAAAAATGCTCAAAAGGACCTGGAAAAAAACAGACAGATAACCAGTGTTGCCAAACATTTTTATCACAAACATAAAAGTAATGATTCCCTACTCAAATTCTCAGTATTACAAAAGGCCACTCTTGGAATAAGAGGAGGAAACCTAGAACAAACACTGTTGAAAATGGAGTGTAGGTGGATACACCTACTTAATAGTGTAAAACCATATGGACTTAATGACCATAACAACTATCATGTATATTTGTAAATCAGTCCTAGTATCCTACACATTAAAATTAAAATTACTTCAACAGATTAGAACAAAACACAACAAGTTTCAATGAAAATAATACAGGAATTTCTTTTTAACCATTAAAGGTGATAGAACTTATTTCCCACATTCAATATATCATCCTTCATGTCAGGAGTTAATTTTATATTAAATCACTCTGAAAAGTAAGTCACTTAAACGAACTGTAAGTCACTTATTTTATTTTTAGGAATGCACATAGCGCATATTCTTTTATGTTTGACCTTAAGTCAACTGAACCCTCAGAGATATACTTAGATAGCTATAAATCTGTAGGTATATAAAGCACAAAGGTACTGTTCACATTGCCACAATATAATTTGTTTATTTTTTACACTTTATGAGTATTTCACTTCCCTTTTTAAATATATTTTCCAACACAGAATTTATATGTAATTAAAACACCAACACCAAGTGGCACTACACATAAGTACAGTTTTATTTATCACAAATAAACAATTCATAATATTTTATTATTATTTATAAAAAATTTTAAAAAAACACACACGATTTCATTGTTTTATTGCAATGTCAAGCATCACCATCAATCTATTAGTATAACTCTAACTCCAAGTAATTCCGCACCCTAAATTCTCAACAGCCGGACAGAATATACTCGTCCGGTATTAGCATCCTTGGGTATATCTTTTTCTCTTCCTTCTTCCTTTGGTCTCTCCTCCTGTCAACATCTTAGTTAAACTGGGATCGTAGGTAATATAACTTTTGAACAAAATCAACTTTGTCAATCCAATCAGGTATACCTTTAATTTCTAAGCACGATCGTTTAACACAATTTACAAACAATATATAACATATACACACTGATACAATAATATCACACAGTTTACCATTTGTAACTATGTTTCCTTATCGTCGGATAACTACTCTAGACATTCCACGTCACTTAGGTGGATTGACATGTACTCCAACCAATAGGCAAATGGATCAATAGCCCAATCAGGACTCAGCGCCATGCACAACATACGGGTATATAAGACCGGATGTTAGTCGGCCCGCGTAACCCCTCTGAGGAAGCGTTAGTGAAACGCCGCGTCAGGGGTCTCCTTGTTTTAATCAGCCTCACTTGTGGAATATTTATTAGAAATAACAGCATGCTGAATTATTAGAAAAAAATCTAGACTTAGTCGCTATAGGCTCTTGTGCTCAGATATAAGTACCTAAGCTAAATACCTAAACTACAAAAATAGTAAAACCGAGTTTAACTGGTCACGGCAATATAATTTAGCTCCAGTGCGGTGGTTGTTAATGTCTATACAAAGCTAGAATCAGTTTATCTCGAAGTGATTGAGAGTTATAATTTCAAGTGGTAATAGAATATTAACAATGATACTGATTTAGTCGCTAAAGGCTTTTATGCCTAGATACATTTATTTACGCTTAATACCTAAACCACTTTAAATACTCAAACAAAGTCTAGCCTGATACAGTAATACAATCTAACTTCAGCACGGTGGTTGTTAGTGTTCAATATAGAGCAAGGCTCTGTTTATCTCGAAGTAATTGTGTGTTACAATTGTAGTTGGTATTAGAATATTCACAACTATATAGACTCAGTCGCTTAAGGCTCCTATGCCTAGATATATGTAATCACGCTAAATACCTACTATAAATATCCAAACCGAATCTAGCCAGACATAGTAATACCAACTGGCTATAGACTGGTGGGGGATAGTGTAAAATACAGACAAAGGCTCTGTGTATCTTGAAGTGGTTATGTGCCACAGCTTCAGGGGGTATTATAATATCAGTAATAAAGGATTTGCCTCTAAACTTGAGCTTAGATAAAACTAAGCTATATAGTGCTCGACATACTCTTACATTCTCTCACGAATAATATATTATATGAAACAATTTACTAGCCCTTTACTTGGTGGAACAATATAATCCGGGGGGGCAACAATAATTTAGTAAACATTAAAGATTGAGAATTGTAATTTCAATATATCCAAGGCAATTCTATGTATACCGAGTAGTATTAAAAATACCTACTAAGCAATCATTTATTTGTTACCACTAGCACTATCCCTACAACCTAAGATAAATCAGCAGTTTTAGACTGTTATCTGTAAAGCAGGTGTTTACTTAGCGTAAGATGATCTCTATATAGTTGGGTACAATAATAAAGGAATCACTAAAGAGCTTAAAAATTCCAAAGAAGATTTGATCACTCAGTAATACTCTATAGTATACTGATCCTCTGTAATCTACCGCGATTAGCAATACTAAGCTCTGTTACAATTTTCCTAGATAAAAGCATAAGCTGTTAATTGAACTAACACAGTGAGTGTGCTTTTAATTTTTGAGGGCAGCATCATCATCCACAAGCTGTCTTTTTTAATATAAGATACTAATAAAAGTTATATTTTAAACATCATTATACGTGTATTTTTGACGTCATCAGTAATCTATAATTAGTAACAGGTATTAAACTGCTAAGAACAGTACTACTTAACACAACCTAGTTACCATGGGTCCCAGACCGCATGTCTTGTTGTTATACTTTGTCAGGGTAATCATGCAGGCCATATAGACCTCCCCCGATAGGGGGAATAACAGGTATTAAACTGCTAAGAACAGTAATACTTAACACAACCTAGTTACCATGGGTCCCAGACCGCATGTCTTGTTGTTATACTTTGTCAGGGTAATCATGCAGGCCATATAGACCTCCCCCGATAGGGGGAGTAACAGGTATTAAACTGCTAAGAACAGTAATACTTAACACAACCTAGTTACCATGGGTCCCAGACCGCATGTCTTGTTGTTATACTTTGTCAGGGTAATCATGCAGGCCATATAGACCTCCCCCGATAGGGGGAGTAACATTTATTAAACTGCTAAGAACAGTACTACTTAGCACAACCTAGTTACCATGGGTCACAGACCGCATGTCTTGTATTTATACTTTGTCAGGGTAATCATGCAGGCCATATAGACCTCCCCCGATAGGGGGAGTAACAGGTATTAAACTGCTAAGAACAGTAATACTTAACACAACCTAGTTACCATGGGTCACAGACCGCATGTCTTGTTGTTATACTTTGTCAGGGTAATCATGCAGGCCATATAGACCTCCCCCGATAAGGGGAGTTACAGGGATTAAAGTGCTAAGAACAGTACTACTTAACACAACCTAGTTACCATGGGTCCCAGACCGCATGTTTTGTTGTTATACTTTGTCAGGGTAATCATGCAGGCCATATAGACCCCCCCCCCCGATAGGGGGAGTTACAGGGATTAAAGTGCTAAGAATAGTACTACTTAACACAACCTAGTTACCATGGGTCCCAGACCGCATGTCTTGTTGTTATACTTTGTCAGGGTAATCATGCAGGCCATATAGACCTCCCCCGATAGGGGGAGTAACAGGTATTAAACTGCTAAGAACAGTAATACTTAACACAACCTAGTTACCATGGGTCCCAGACCGCATGTCTTGTTGTTATACTTTGTCAGGGTAATCATGCAGGCCATATAGACCTCCCCCGATAGGGGGAGTAACAGGTATTAAACTGCTAAGAACAGTAATACTTAACACAACCTAGTTACCATGGGTCCCAGACCGCATGTCTTGTTGTTATACTTTGTCAGGGTAATCATGCAGGCCATATAGACCTCCCCCGATAGGGGGAGTAACATTTATTAAACTGCTAAGAACAGTACTACTTAACACAACCTAGTTACCATGGGTCACAGACCGCATGTCTTGTATTTATACTTTGTCAGGGTAATCAGGCAGGCCATATAGACCTCCCCCGATAGGGGGAGTAACAGGTATTAAACTGCTAAGAACAGTAATACTTAACACAACCTAGTTACCATGGGTCCCAGACCGCATGTCTTGTTGTTATACTTTGTCAGGGTAATCAGGCAGGCCATATAGACCTCCCCCGATAGGGGGAGTTACAGGGATTAAAGTGCTAAGAACAGTACTACTTAACACAACCTAGTTACCATGGTTCCCACACCGCATGTTTTGTTGTTATACTTGGTCAGGGTAATCATGCAGGCCATATAGGCCTCCCCCGATAGGGGGAGTAACAGGTATTAAACTGCTAAGAACAGTAATACTTAACAAAACCTAGTTACCATGGGTCCCAGACCGCATGTCTTGTTGTTATACTTTGTCAGGGTAATCATGCAGGCCATATAGACCTCCCCCGATAGGGGGAATAACAGGTATTAAACTGCTAAGAACAGTAATACTTAACACAACCTAGTTACCATGGGTCCCAGACCGCATGTCTTGTTGTTATACTTTGTCAGGGTAATCATGCAGGCCATATAGACCTCCCCCGATAGGGGGAGTAACAGGTATTAAACTGCTAAGAACAGTAATACTTAACACAACCTAGTTACCATGGGTCCCAGACCGCATTTCTTGTTGTTATACTTTGTCAGGGTAATCATGCAGGCCATATAGACCTCCCCCGATAGGGGGAGTAACATTTATTAAACTGCTAAGAACAGTACTACTTAACACAACCTAGTTACCATGGGTCCCAGACTGCATGTCTTGTATTTATACTTTGTCAGGGTAATCATGCAGTCCATATAGACCTCCCCCGATAGGGGGAGTAACAAGTATTAAACTGCTAAGAACAGTAATACTTAACACAACCTAGTTACCATGGGTCACAGACCGCATGTCTTGTTGTTATACTTTGTCAGGGTAATCAGGCAGGCCATATAGACCTCCCCCGATAAGGGGAGTTACAGGGATTAAAGTGCTAAGAACAGTACTACTTAACGCAACCTTGTTACCATGGGTCACAGACCGCATGTTTTGTTGTTATACTTTGTCAGGGTAATCATGCAGGCCATATAGACCCCCCCCCCCCCGATAGGGGGAGTTACAGGGATTAAAGTGCTAAGAATAGTACTACTTAATACAACCTAGTTACCATGGGTCCCAGACCGCATGTCTTGTTGTTATACTTTGTCAGGGTAATCATGCAGGCCATATAGACCTCCCCCGATAGGGGGAGTACCAGGTATTAAACTGCTAAGAACAGTAATACTTAACACAACCTAGTTACCATGGGTCCCAGACCGCATGTCTTGTTGTTATACTTTGTCAGGGTAATCAGGCAGGCCATATAGACCTCCCCCGATAGGGGGAGTTACAGGGATTAAAGTGCTAAGAACAGTACTACTTAACACAACCTAGTTACCATGGGTCCCACACCGCATGTTTTGTTGTTATACTTGGTCAGGGTAATCATGCAGGCCATATAGACCTCCTCCGATAGGGGGAGTAACAGGTATTAAATTGCTAAGAATAGTACTACTTAACACAACCTAGTTACCATGGGTCCCAGACCGCATGTTTTATTATTATACTTTGTCAGGGTAATTATATATCTGTCAAATCAATCTATTTATCTTCTATCGATTCTATCTAACTATCAATCTATGTATATCTATCTATCAAATCTATCTATCTCGTGGCCAGACTGATTTGAGACAGCCACTTGTGTTTAGGCCAAATTTGAAGTAGGAGGACAGACCAATCATCTTCTTCCATCTCCCTGTTCCAAAAATGCAGGCCATATAGACCTCCACCGATAGGCGGAGGAACAGGTAGTAAACTGCTAAGAATAGTACTACTTAACACACCACGGGTCCAAGACCGCATGTCTTATTGTTATACTCTGTCAGGGAAATTATATATCTATCAAATCTGTCTATTTATCTATCGAATCTATGTTACTATCAATCGTATCTATCAAATATTAATTGCATCTATTGATCTATGTAATTCGTATCTATCAAATGTATATTGCATCTTTTGATCTATGTAATTTGTATCTATTAAATGTATATTGCATCGATTGATCTATGTAATTCGTATCTATCAAATGTATATTGCATCTATTGATCTATGTAATTTGTATCTATCATATGTATATTGCATCTATTGATCTATGTAATCTATGTATCTATCTATCTATCAAATCTATCTATCTCGTGGTTGTGCAAATGGACTGTTTGCAGTTGTTTGCGGTGCGTTACACGGGGAGTTTGGTGTGTCACTGTGAAGCGGGCGTAACCCTTACACTACCTGATCGATACAACATCATACCTGATGTTTTAAAGCACGTTATTCAAAAAAAAATTAGGAATATTAGGTGATTAAGGCCCTTTATGGGTTAAAACCAGACTCTGCATCAACTATGTCATTTTCCGTGGAAGTTTTGCCATGGATCCCCCTCCGGCATGCCCCAGTCCAGGTGTTAGTCCCCTTGAAACAACTTTTCCATCACTATTGTGGCCAGAAAGAGTCCTTGTGGGTTTTAAAGTTCGCTTGCCTATTGAAGTCAATAGCGGTTCACGCTAGTTCGCGAACAGTAGCGGAAATTTGAGTCCACCATTCGCGAACCGAAATTTTAAGGTTCGCGACATCACTACTTGGCTGTACCACATGTGGGGAACTCACCAAGGGCAACCACTTTAGTCACCCCTATTCAACAAAAAAATATAAAATCCGGCACAGGGTTACCTGTACCACATGCTTTATAGTGTACCTACTACATTGTGTTTGTGGGATGTTCTATGTGGGCAAAACGGTGGACGACCTATGGACGAGGATGGCTAACCACCAGTCAGCAATACGGACTGCCATTAAAAAAGGATCCTCTGACCAGCCGGTAGCCAGGCATTTTTTAGAAGTGGGCCACAAGGTATCGGACCTTAAGTACATCATCATCGACCATGTCCACCCTCTTTCTAGGGGAGGGGATAGGGCCAAAATCCTCCTCCAAAGAGAATCGAGGTGGATCTTTGACCTGGGAACAATGACACCCAGGGGACTTAATGTACACTTGGACTGGCATTGTTGCCTATAAAGGCTAGTAAATTGCCAACTATGAATCATACGGTTGCTCCTTAATATGCATGCAACTTGGTGTTTACAGATTTTTGTATGATTTTTTGTAAACATTTTTGTAACACTTTTATTGCAGCTTGGTATGTTTAGAATATAGCTTCCACCACAAGCCACATGATTCAGGGACTATGTTGCCAGTGACACGTACGTAGTGACTGTGATATTTAGTTTTATTTAGTTTTATCACCTATTTCACACCTTATGTGCTTTTTATGCATGGCCAGTATCTTTGTACTGATTATTTTATATGTATATTCTTTATACAGAATATTTGTCTGATGTACGGGTAAGCATAACACTACTCCTTACTTTGCATGCAACTTTGTGTTTACGTGGGTTTTGTTTTATGTATGCGGTTCGCTTTTTTGCCTGTATTCATTAACCAAGATATTGTAAAATTGTAAAATTGTGGATCATACTGCCCATGACTTTCAGCCCATTACCCTTTAAATGAGTTGTTGACTGCCTTTATTCACATATTTGCTCACAATAGATGTCTATACTTAGACTCTATAATGGTTCGTCTTATATTATTTAAATAA
The DNA here is from genome assembly GCF_027579735.1 of Bombina bombina. Taxonomy (NCBI): domain Eukaryota; kingdom Metazoa; phylum Chordata; class Amphibia; order Anura; family Bombinatoridae; genus Bombina; species Bombina bombina. The sequence goes on along the minus strand of NC_069502.1, from coordinate 2,413,451 downwards.
CCTGTGAGCATTTAATTGTCTAGTAGTCAACTGATTACTAATTGAACTTGCATTGTATTTTGTATTTAGTAAGTAGCACGCCTGTTGTTAATTAATAAGACACACCCGCTATCCTATGTTAATAGATTCTCTATTATGTCTTGAACGTGGCCCAAGTTAATACGTAGCAGCTGTCTTTCTGTTTTTATTACACCAGCTGTTTGCGGTTGGCGTCCGGTTGCCACGACAACGTTGTCACGTGACTCTGGTCACGGCCGTGATCAGCTGACGGGTGTTAGATGATTAGCATGGGTATATAGGGGGTAAGTACTTGTCTGTTTTTGTATGCCTATTTTGAAAACGGAGGCAACCCCGAAACGTCAATAAAGACTTTGTTCTTAACTACAAGACCCTGTGAGTGACTCCCTTACTTTGCTGATATATATATATATATATATATATATATATATATATATATATATATATATATATATATATAGAGAGAGAGAGAGAGAGAGAGAGAGAGAGAGAGAGAGAAAGAGTACTATAAATATGCACTCACTGGGTTTAAAACACAACACTATTATGTAGAGTGAATGCCCCGAAACGTCACTACATAATAAAGAGTGTTGTGTTTTAAACCAAGTGAGTGCATATTTATAGTACTTTATTTGAAGATTTATGCACCCTGGTCTTGGGACTTTGGCGAGTGGGAGTGCGCTATCCTGTGTTTTTATATATATATATATATATATATATATAAAACGTTCTAATTCCCATCTTATAGCTAAATATAAATAAATATATATATTTAGATTTTTTGTTTTAGCAAAGTTTTACTGACCAGCCATATATGTTTTCGATCTCTTCATTAAAGGGACACTAAACCCAAAACATTTCTTTCAGGATTCAGGTAGAGAATACAATTTTAAACAACATTCAAATTTACTTCTTTTTTCTAATTTGCTTAATTCTTTAGATATTCTTTGTTGCAGAAATAGCAATGCACATGGGTAAGCCAATAACACGAAGCATCTATGTGCAGCCACTAATCATCATCTACTAAGTCTATCTAGATATGTTTTTCCGCAAAGGATATAAAGAGAGGGACACAAAATAGATAATAGAAGTAAAATAGAAAGTTGTTAAAAAATTGCATGCTCTTTCTAAATCATGAAAGAATACAACATTGGGTTTCATGCCCCTTTAAGATACATACGGAAAATATGTACACACATTATAAAAAAACACAATTTTCAGAACAAAATGGCTTCTTTAGGCAAAAGTCGGTATTTAGCGTGACCTCCCTTGGCACTAAGCACATCTTAAACCCTTTTGGGTAGACTGTCCTGAAGTTTTCTGAAGTAATCTTCTGGTGTATTGTACCAGGCTTCTTTCAGCACTTCCCAGAGTTCTTCTTTAGATTTAGGTTGTATTTTATTTATTTCTCTGTCCAGGTGATCCCATACTGCCGCTATAATATTCAATGAATTAAACTCATACCAAATGTGTATGTTATACTCAAGCATGTCTTGCACACACCTGGTGTAATAGACCTTTTTACAGCAGTCATTTATACATGAAATAGTAGGACAAATACAGGTGTTAGCAATGCCATTAATTAGGGTTCCATTCCATTTATGTTTATGAGAGCCAGGTTCCTGCTATTGCTCAAGTGTAAGGGAGGTCACACTAAATACTTGCCACTTTAGCCTATAGAAGCTATTTTTTTTTCTATTTATTTGTTTCTGTTTTTTTAATATTGCATACAAATATCTTGTATTTTCTGGTTGTATTCTAATATATAATATATAATATAATGTGAAGGTCATTTTACCACTATAATATATATAGGGTTATTATACCATTGCTAAAATAACAAATCAAAATGGTATATACTGTATTATACATACACACAATAATATTCACAACTTAATAATTTTGTATTCTCACTGCTATTGCAAAGAATGATATTCCTATCATGATTGTTGATGCAAAACTGATAATTCACCTTAAAAGAGCAAATTACTAAAAACGAAGACAAGAGAGGAGGATAACAACAGATCACAGAAAATTAGCTAAAAGTACTAACCCAATCCTCACCAGAAGAAAGAAAAAAGCCCACTTTTCAGATATACTTTACAGCAAAAGTAAGCAAAACAAATAATGAATATTGCAATAATGTTTCACTTTCAGTAATTAAATATTTTCAGCTAGAATACAAATGAAGGGCACAAATATTAGTGCTATTGCTAACTGCACTCAAGTTGAATCTGTAGTGCTCCTATTCTTACTTACGGCGTTTCAAGTTAAAAGTAAACTGTTAGCACAGAGCTTCAGGCGTGCTAACATCTAGTGGTCAAATAGCCAGGCAGCGCTAACTCCCTTCCCGCGTAGGCTTCTATGAAGAATGCTAAAAAAAGCCTCTTGTGGCCCAAATGTACACTAGGGCGAGTGCGCTAAAGCTGAAGGTGTGTTAAGAAATAATCCAAATTCTTTTGTTCTTCACTTACAAGTGCTTTTCAGCCAATTTTTCAAAAGCCTGCCACCCCAAAGTCAGCGTGATGCTGACCAAGCTGCTCTGCTTGAGGGGCGGCTGTCTTGGAACTGCAGAGCAAATAGACCAGGTCCTGCTTGAGGAGACACATCTCTTCCCGGTGATATCAAAGGACCAAGTGGTGGCCCGGAGCTCAGTTAGACTCTGCACAGAGTACGTGGGGACAGCCGGAGGAAGATAGGTGCAAGAAGTTTCACTTTTGCCATTTTAACATGAGAGACAGATGCTGGCATAAGAAGTAAGTAAGATTAATACACATCCCGATAATTATAATGTAGATTCAAACAAATGACCAGAGGCTGGGAGTAGGGGGGCAAAAAAAGCTGTGGCTCGGAGCGAGCTAGAGTTTTTTTATATCACTTCGGCATATACCAGCTTCACCCTAGTAAATTAGGATATCTTTATTTTCCTGGATTTTTTAAAAAAATGCAGCAGCCGGCAGACCTAGGGGCCAGTAAATTTAATGTAGGGACTATAAGCTCTTTATACTTAGTGCACAAAGTTTAGGAGGTGGCTGTATATGGGTAACAAAATTCACCTGCACATCATTCTGGAATATTAGCTATTGTATTTTATGGAAATCAAAAGCTATAAGCAAAATCTTTAACTCATACATCCTCAGCTTACTTGTATGCCATTAAGAAACGTTAAACTCAAAATTATAATTATAAAAGGTTTAAATAAGCCACCATTTTTCTTTAATGCACCTGGGGCGCGATCCGATATAGATCGTAGTTTGCGGCGCAAGCGAGGGAACCCCCGCCGCCCGTAGTTTCAGCTCGCAACTCGAGCTATCCCATATACGGCGCCGTCAGAGGCTAAAGTGCCATAAGTCGGATAAACCAGCGATGTCCAGAAATCTGCGTAAGTATACATTTCTGGAGTCGCCAGTGACTTACGGCACTTTAGAAACTGCCGGCGCCTACAAAACCTGACTAAGTTATAAAATCACCCATACTGTCAAACACGCCTCCCAAACATAGCCCGACACGTCTAACCCTCTATCCGCTATCCCCCCTCACTATCCTAACAATAAAAAATGTATTAACCCCTAAACCGCCGCTCCCGGACCCTGCCGCCACCTAATAAAGTTATTAACCCCTAAACCGCCGCCACCTACATTATCTATATTACCCCCTAATGTGCGCTCATACCTCGCCGCCACCTACATTACCTACCCCCTAATGTGAGCCCCTTACACCGCCGCCATCTACATTACCTACCCCCTAATGTGATCCCCTTACACCGCCGCCATCTACATTACCTACCCCCTAATGTAAGCCCCTTACACCGCCGCCATCTACATTACCTAAACCCTAATGTGAGCCCCTTACACCGCCGCCATCTACATTACCTACCCCCTAATGTGAGCTCCTACCCCGCTGCCAGCTATATTAAAATTATTAACCACTAATTTAATCCCCCTACCCCGCCGCCAGCTATATTAATTACATTAACCCGTAATTTAATCCCCCTATACCGCCGCCAGCTATATTAATTACATTAACCCCTAATTTAATCCCCCTATACCGCCGCCAGCTATATTAAATTAATTAACCACTAATCTAATCCCCCTATACCGCTGCCAGCTATATTAAATACATTAACCCCTAATCTAATCCCCCTACACCGCCGCCAGCTATATTAACTATATTAAACCTAATTATATTAGGGTTAATATAGTTATTATATGATATATTAACTATATTAACCCTAATTATATTAGGGTTAATATAGTTAATATCGTTATTATGTTATATATATATATTAAGTATAATAACCCTATCTAACTCTAACATCCCTAACTAAATTCTTATTAAAATAAATCTAATTAATATTAATATTATTAATTAAAATATTCCTATTTAAATCTAAATACTTACCTATAAAATAAACCCTAAAATAGCTACAATATAATTAATAATTACATTGTAGTAATTTTAGGGTTTATATTTATTTTACAGGTAACTTGGTATTTATTTTAACTAGGTACAATAGCTATTAAATAGTTAATAACTATTTAATAGCTACCTAGTTAAAATAATTACCAATTTACATGTAAAATAAATCCTAACCTAAGTTACAAATACACCTACACTATCAATAAATTAAATAAACTACAAATATCTAAACTAAAATACAATAAAATAAACTAAACTAAATTACAAAAAACAAACAAACACTAAATTACAAAAAATAAAAAAAGATTACAAGATTTTTAAGCTAATTACATCTATTCTAAGCCCCCTAATAAAATAATAAAGCCCCCCAAAATAAAAAAAAATTTCCCTACCCTATTCTAAATTAAAAAAGTTAACAGCTCTATTACCTTACCAGCCCTTAAAAGGGCCTTTTGCGGGGCATGCCCCAAAGAAATCAGCTCTTTTGCCTGTAAAAAAAGCCCACAATACCACCCCCAACATTACAACCCACCACCCACATACCCCTACTCTAACCCAAACCCCCCTTAAATAAACCTAACACTACCCCCCTGAAGATCTCCCTACCTTGTCTTCACCCAGCCGGGCAGAACTCTTCATCCAAGCGGCATCTTCAATCTTCTTTCTTCGCTCCTCCGCCGCTGAACATCCATCCGGCACGACGACTTCCCGACGAATGAGGTTCCTTTAAATGACGTCATCCAAGATGGAAGTCGTCGTGCCGGATGGATGTTCCGCGTCGGAGGAGCAAAGAAAGAAGATTGAAGATGCCGCTTGGAAGAAAACTTCGCCCCGATGGAGGACCTCTTCTCTGCCGCTTGATTGAAGACATCGCCGTATGGAAGACTTCTTCTTTGCCGCTTGGATGAAGACATCGCCGGATGGAAGACTACTTCTCTGCCGCTTGATTGAAGACATTGCCCGGATCGGATGAAGAGTTCTGCCCGGCTGGGTGAAGACAAGTTAGGGAGATCTTCAGGGGGGTAGTGTTAGGTTTATTTAAGGGGGGTTTGGGTTAGAGTAGGGGTATGTGGGTGGTGGGTTGTAATGTTGGGGGGGTGGTATTGTGTTTTTTTTTTACAGGCAAAAGAGCTGATTTCTTTGGGGCATGCCCCGCAAAAGGCCCTTTTAAGGGCTGGTAAGGTAATAGAGCTGTTAACTTTTTTAATTTAGAATAGGGTAGGGAATTTTTTTTATTTTGGGGGGCTTTATTATTTTATTAGGGGGCTTAGAATAGGTGTAATTAGCTTAAAAATCTTGTAATCTTTTTTTATTTTTTGTAATTTAGTGTTTGTTTGTTTGTTTTTGTAATTTAGTTTATTTTATTTTATTGTATTTTAGTTTAGATATTTGTAGTTTATTTAATTTATTGATAGTGTAGGTGTATTTGTAACCTAGGTTAGGATTTATTTTACAGGTAAATTGGTAATTATTTTAACTAGGTAGCTATTAAATAGTTATTAACTATTTAATAGCTATTGTACCTAGTTAAAATAAATAACAAGTTACCTGTAAAATAAATATAAACCCTAAAATAGCTACAATGTAATTATTAATTATATTGTAGCTATTTTAGGGTTTATTTTATAGGTAAGTATTTAGATTTAAATAGGAATATTTTAATTAATAATATTAATATTAATTAGATTTATTTTAATAAGAATTTAGTTAGGGATGTTAGCGTTAGATAGGGTTATTATACTTAATATATATATATATTATAATAACGATATTAACTATATTAACCCTAATATAATTCGGGTTAATATAGTTAAAATATATAATATAATAACGATATTAACTATATTAACCCTAATATAATTCGGGTTAATATAGTTAATATATATAATAACTATATTAACTATATTAACCCTAATATAATTAGGGTTAATATAGTTAATATAGCTGGCGGCGGTGTAGGGGAATTAGATTAGGGGTTAATGTATTTAATATAGCTGGCGGCGGTATAGGGGGATTAGATTAGGGGTTAATTAATTTAATATAGCTGGCGGCGGTATAGGGGGATTAAATTAGGGGTTAATGTAATTAATATAGCTGGCGGTGCTGTAGGGGGATTAAATTAGGGGTTAATGTAATTAATATAGCTGGCGGCGGGGTAGGGGGATTAAATTAGGGGTTAATAATTTTAATATAGCTGGCAGCAGGGTAGGAGCTCACATTAGGGGGTAGGTAATGTAGATGGCGGCGGTGTAAGGGGCTCACATTAGGGGGTAGGTAATGTAGATAGCGGCGGTGTAAGGAGCTCACATTAGGGGGTAGGTAATGTAGATGGCGGCGCTGTAAGGGGATCACATTAGGGGGTAGGTAATGTAGATGGCGGTGGTGTAAGGGGCCCACATTAGGGGGTAGGTAATGTAGGTGGCGGCGGGGTAGGAGCTCACATTAGGGGGTAATATAGATAATGTAGGTGGCGGCGGGGTCCGGGAGCGGCGGTTTAGGGGTTAATAACTTTATTAGGTGGTGGCGGGGTCCGGGAGCGGCGGTTTAGGGGTTAATACATTTTTTATTGTTAGGATAGTGAGGGGGGATAGCGGATAGAGGGTTAGACGTGTCGGGCTATGTTTGGGAGGCGTGTTAGACAGTATGGGTGATTTTATAACTTAGTCAGGTTTTGTAGGCGCCGGCAGTTTCTAAAGTGCCGTAAGTCACTGGCGACTCCAGAAATTTGTACTTACGCAGATTTCTGGACATCGCTGGTTTATCTGACTTACGGCACTTTAGCCTCTGACGGCGCCGTATATGGGATAGCTCGAGTTTCGAGCTGAAACTACGGGCGGCGGGGGTTCCCTCGCTTGCGCTGCAAACTACGATCTATATCGGATCGCGCCCTTTGTTTTCTAAAAAAGAGCCAGGACTGCATCAATATAGGAGCAATAGGAGCTAGATGTAGAATTGCTCTAACTTGCATTGTATCTTAGTGTTTGTGTGTATTGGGGGTTGATTTATGAAAGTATGCTGTTGAAATTTAACATTGCACAAGCAGTGACCTGCTTGTGCAATGCCACTCCCTGTAGATTTGCGGCCAATCAGCCGCTAGCAGGGGATGTCAATAGTGATGTCGCGAATAGTTCGCCGGCGAATAGTTCCCGGCAAACATAGCTTGTTCGCGTTCGGCGCGGCAGGCGAAAATATGCGATGTTCGATCCGCCCCCTATTCGTCATCATTGAGTAATACTTTGACCCTGTACCTCACAGTCAGCAGACACATTCCAGCTAATCAGCAGCAGACCCTCCCTCCCAGACCCTCCTACCTCCTGGACAGCATCCATTTTAGATTCATTTGGAAGCTGCATTCTTAGTGAGAGGAGGGACAGTGTAGCTGCTGCTTATTTAATAGGGAAATCGATAGCTAGGCTAGTGTATTCAGTGTCCACTACAGTCCTGAAGGACTCATCTGATCTCTGCTGTAAGGACAGCACCCCAAAAAGCCCTTTTTAGGGCTAGAACATCAGTCTGCTTTTTTTTTTTTTCCCTGTGTAATCTAATTGCAGTTGCCTGCCTGCCTGCCAGCGTGTGTGTCAGGCTCACAGCGTATACTGTGCCCACTTGCCCAGTGCCACCACTCATATCTGGTGTAATAGTATTGTACATTTAAAAAAAAACAACACTTTTTTTGACTGTGAAATAATAGCAGTCAGTTTCCTTCACACGTGTGCGTTTCAGTGTCTGCCTGCCAGGGCCCAGTGTCACCCCAGTACAACTCATATCTGGTGTAACAGTAGTGTACATTTAAAAAAACAAACACTTTTTTGACTGTGAAATAATAGCAGTCAGTTTCCTTCACACGTGTGCGTTTCAGTGCCTGCCTGCCATTGCACAGTGTCACCCCAGTGCAACTCATATCTGGTGTAACAGTAGTGTACATTTAAAAAAAACAACACTTTTTTGACTGTGAAATAATAGCAGTCAGTTTCCTTCACACGTGTGCGTTTCAGTGCCTGCCTGCCAGGGCACAGTGTCACCCCAGTGCAACTCATATCTGGTGTAACAGTAGTGTACATTTAAAAAAAACAACACTTTTTTGACTGTGAAATAATAGCAGTCAGTTTCCTTCACACGTGTGCGTTTCAGTGCCTGCCTGCCAGGGCACAGTGTCACCCCATTGCAACTCATATCTGGTATAACAGTAGTGTACATTTAAAAAAAAAAACACTTTTTTGACTGTGAAATAATAGCAGTCAGTTTCCTTCACACGTGTGCGTTTCAGTGCCTGCCTGCCTGCCTGCCAGGGCACAGTGTCACCCCAGTGCAACTCATATCTGGTGTAACAGTAGTGTACATTTAAAAAAAACAACACTTTTTTGACTGTGAAATAATAGCAGTCAGTTTCCTTCACACATGTGCGTTTCAGTGCCTGCCTGCCAGGGCACAGTGTCACCCCAGTGCAACTCATATCTGGTGTAACAGTAGTGTACATTTAAAAAAATAAATACAATTTTGACTGTAATAGATTGAATAGCAGTTAGTTGTCTGCAAGCGTGTGTGTCAGGCCTACAGCGTCTACTCTGCCAACTTCTGCCAGTGCACAGTGCCACTCATATCTGTTGTCACAGTAGCTTGCATGCATAGTACCACTAATCGAAAAAAAATGACAGGCAGAGGCAGGCCACCCCGCAGGGGCCGTCGTGGTCGTGGTGCTGTGATTCCCTTTGGCCCTAGAATAATGCCCAGTGTTCAGAGGCCACATACCCCGAACTCGAACAGTTCTGAGGACATAGTTGACTGGCTAACACAGGACACCCAATCTTCTACAGCTTCCGCTCGGAACCTTGACGAACCATCCTCCTCCAGCTTATCTTCGGGAACCTCGCAAGTCACTACTCGCCCTCCTGCCGCCACTACCAACCCTAGCACCACAGCCGCTTTACTTGATTTGTCAGAGGAGTTATTTACACATCAGTTGGAAGAAATGAGTGATAGTGATGCGCAACCATTATTGCCAGAGGATGTAGATAACAGGGATATGTCTCAGTCAGGCAGCATTACGCACATGGACGTATGGTGTGATGATGATGATGTTGTACCCGCTGTTGCTTCCTTTGCTGAGTTGTCAGATACAAGTGAAGCGGTTTATGATGACGATGCGTCTGTGGATGTCACGTGGGTGCCCGCTAGAAGAGAAGAAGAACAGGGGGAAAGTTCAGATGGGGAGACAGAGAGGAGACGAGTTGGAAGCAGGGGGAGGTCGTCGCAAGGAGCTAGTGGCACAGTCAGACAGCATGCATCGGCACCCGGGGTCAGCCAGACAGCACGCCAATCAACGCATGCTGTTGCCACCACCAGAATGCCGTCATTGCAGAGCTCAGCAGTGTGGCATTTTTTTTGTGTGTCTGCCTCTGACAACAGCGATGCCATTTGCAACCTGTGCCAAAAGAAACTGAGTCATGGGAAGTCCAACACCCACCTAGGTACAACTGCTTTGCGAAGGCACATAATCGCACATCACAAACGCCTATGGGATCAACACATGAGTACAAGTAACTCAAAGCCGCCATCCTCCTCCTGGTCCAGCATCTTCAGCCACGTCAACCACTGCTGTCCTCCTTGCCCCCTCTCAACCATCCGCCACTCCGTGTCTCACCTTGAGCAGTTCCTGCTCATCTGCCCACAGTCAGGTGTCTGTCAAGGACATGTTTGAGCGTCAGAAGCCAATGTCACAAAGTCACCCCCTTGCCCGGCATCTGACAGCTCGCTTGTCTGAACTCTTAGCCCGCCAGCTTTTACCATACAAGCTGGTGGAGACTGAGGCATTCAAAAAATTTGTAGCTATTGGGACACCACAGTGGAAGGTACCCGGCCGAAATTTCTTTGCACAAAAGGCAATCCCCAACCTGTACTCGATTGTGCAAAAGGAAGTAATGGCATGTCTGGCACACAGTGTTGGGGCAAGGGTCCATCTGACCACTGATACCTGGTCTGCAAAGCATGGTCAGGGCAGGTATATCACCTACACTGCGCATTGGGTAAACCTGCTGATGGCTGCCAAACATGGAATGCGTGGCTCTGCAGAGGAGTTGGTGACACCGCCATGACTTGCAGGCAGGCCTGCTGCCACCTCCTCTACTCCTCCTACTCCATCCTCTTCATAACCTCCTCGACTGAGTCCTCTTCTGCTGCTGCGTCTTGCTGCACATCAACTGCACCCCCCCCCAGCTCCCCAGGTACTATTCCACATCCTGGATATGGCAGTGTCATGCTGTCTTGGGGTTGACTTGCCTGAAAGAAGAGAGTCACACCGGACCAGCACTCCTGTCTGCCCTGAACGCACAGGTGGATCAGTGGCTGACTCCACACCAACTGGAGATCGGCAAAGTGGTTTGTGACAACGGAAGAAATTTGGTGGCGGCATTGAATTTGGGCAAGTTGACACATGTGCCGTGCATGGCACATGCGTGTAATCTGATTGTACAATGCTTTGTGCATAAGTACCCAGGCTTACAGGACATACTGAAGCAGGCCAGGAAGGTGTGTGGCCATTTCAGGCATTCCTACATGGCCATAGCGCACTTTTCAGATATCCAGCGGCGAAACAACATGCCAGTGAGGCGCTTGATTTGCGACAGCCCGACACTTTGGAATTCAACACTCCTAATGTTCGACCGCCTGCTCCAACAAGAAAAAGCCGTTAACGACTATTTGTATGACCGGGGTGCTAGGACAGCCTCTGCGGAGCTGGGAATTTTTTTGACATGTTACTGGACGCTCATGCGCAATGCCTGTAGGCTCATGCGTCCTTTTGAGGAGGTGACAAACCTAGTCAGTCGCACCGAAAGGCACCATCAGCGACATCATACCATTTGTTTTCTTCCTGGAGCGTGCCCTGCGAAGAGTGCTGGATCAGGCCGTAGATGAGCGTGAAGAGGAAGAGGAAGAGTTGTGGTCACCATCACCACCAGAAACAGCCTTATCAGCATCGCTTGCTGGACCTGCGGCAACGCTGGAAGAGGATTGTGAGGAAGAGGTGTCAGAGGAGGAATGTGGCTTTGAGGAGGAGGAGGAAGACCAACCACAACAGGCATCCCAGGGTGCTCGTTGTCACCTATCTGGTACCCATGGTGTTGTACGTGGCTAGGGGGAAGAACATACCTTCAGTGAGATCACTGAGGACGAGGAACTGGACATGAGTAGCTCGGCATCCAACCTTGTGCAAATGGGGTCTTTCATGCTGTCGTGCCTGTTGAGGGACCCTCGTATAAAAAGGCTGAAGGAGAACGACCTGTACTGAGTGTCCACTCTACTAGACCCCCGGTATAAGCATAAAGTGCCTGAAATGTTACTGAATTACCGCAAGTCAGAAAGGATGCAGCAGTTCCAAAATAAATTAAAAAGTATGCTTTACACAGCGTATAAGGGTGATGTCACAGCACAACGGGAATCTTACAGGGGAAGAGCTGAAAGTAATCCTCCTCCTCCCACGACCACGCCGGCAAGGACAGGACGCTTTACAGACGTGTTGTTGATGGAGGACATGTGGAGCTTTTTAAGTCCTAGGCATCGCCACAGCCCTTCGGGGTCCACCCTCAGAGAACGACTCGACCGACAGGTAGCAGACTACCTCTTCTTAACTGCAGATATCGACACTCTGAGGAGCGATGAACCCCTTGACTACTGGGTGTGCAGGCTTGACCTGTGGTCTGAGCTATCCCAATTTGCGATAGAACTTCTGGCCTGCCCCGCTTTAAGTGTCCTGTCAGAAAGGACCTTCAGTGCAGCAGGAGGTATTGTCACTGAGAAGAGAAGTCGCCTAGGTCAAAAAAGTCTAGATTACCTCACCTTTATTAAGATGAATGAGGGATGTATCCCGAAGGGACTGACAGTGGGCGATAAATTTGACTAAAAAAGGCCTGATGAGATGAGCTGCCTTGGGCTAAAAATGGTCCATACGCTGCTGTATTTTATCTCTGAATGCCGGATGACTTGCGTGACTTATCCGCCACCAACTAGGGTTCAAGCCGCAAATTTTTAGGGCACTTTCTGCCTGGGAAACAAACATCAATTTTTCTGGCCACTGCTACAGCAGCTGCTGCAACAATACCTAATTTTTCAGGCATGTGTACATGCCTAATTTTTCTGGCCTCTGGTGCTGCACTGTGGCTTCAAAAACCAAACAAAAAAAAGGCACATAACAGGGATTAAACTGATAAGAATAGAACTACTTAACACACCACTCCTATCTGGTGGCACATTAGATTGCACGCGCAGTGCCCCAAATTTGAAGTAGGAGGACCGACCAAGCATCTTTTTCCATCTCCCGGTTCCCAAAATCGATGCCATATAAATGCCCCCTGATAGGGGACGTAACAGGGATTAAACTGATAGGAATAGTACTACTTAATACACCATATAATAATGCAGAGAGAGGCAACACAGAGAGAGGAGTCTGAAGAAGAGGAGTCAGAGGAGGAAGGTGGCTTTGAGGAGGTGGAAGACCAAACACAGCAGGTGTCCCAGGGGGCTTGTTGTCACCTTTCGGGGACCCTTGGTGTTGTACGTGGCTGGGTGGAGGAAGAGACCTTCAATGACATCAGTGAGGACAAGGAACGGGACATGGCTAGCTTGGTATCCAACCTTGTGCAAATGGGGAGTTTGCGGTTGTGCAAATGGACTGTTTGCGGTTGTTTGGGGTGCGTTAAAGGCACAGTCTAGGTTAAAATAAACTTTCATGATTCAGATAGAGCATGTAATTTTAAACAATTTTCCAATTTACTTTTATCACCAATTTTGCTTTGTTCTCTTGGTATTCTTAGTTGAAAGCTTAACCTAGGAGGTTCATATGCTAATTTCTTAGACCTTGAAGCCCACCTCTTTCAGATTGCATTTTAACAGTTTTTCACCACTAGAGGGTGTTAGTTCATGTATTTCATATAGATAACACTGTGCTCGTGCACGAGAAGTTATCTGGGAGCAGGCACTGATTGGCTAGACTGCAAGTCTGTCAAAAGAACTGAAAAAAGGGGCAGTTTGCAGAGGCTTAGATACAAGATAATCACAGAGGTTAAAAGTATATTATTATAAATGTGTTAGTTATGCAAAACTGGGAAATGGGTAATAAAGGGATTATCTATATTTTAAAACAATAAAAATTCTGGTGTAGACTGTCCCTTTAAACGGGGAGTTTGGTCTGTCACTGTGAAGCGGGTGTAACCCTTACACTACCTGATCGATACAACATCATACCTGATGTTTTAAAGCACGTTATTCCAAACAATTTAGGAATGTTAGGTGATTTATGCCCTTTATGGCTTAAAACCAGACTCTGCATCAAATAATTTTCCATGGGAGTTTTGCCATGGATCCCCCTCCGGCATGCCACAGTCCAGGTGTTAGTCCCCTTGAAACAACTTTTCCATCACTATTGTGGCCAGAAAGAGTCCCTGTGGGTTTTAAAATTTGTCTGCCTATTGAAGTCTATGGCGGTTTGCCCGGTTCGCCCGTTCGCAAACAGTTGTGGAAGTTTGCGTTCGCCGTTCGAGAACCCAAATTTTTATGTTCGCGACATCACTAGATGTCAATCAACCCGATCGTATGTAGTGGAAAAGTTAAGTCTCTGGCCCCTATTTAAGGAAGTCTGGTGGACCTGATCCGACAGTGTGGATCAGGTCCACCAGACCTCGCTGAATACGGCGAGAAATACGCTCTCCATATTCAGCATTGCACCAGCATCTCACAAGAGCTACTGGTGCAATGCCACCCCCTGCAGACTTGCGGCCAATGGGCTGCCAGCAGGGGGTGTCAATAAACCCGATCGTACTCGATCGGGTTGAATTCCGACGATGTCTGTCCGCCTGCTCAGAGCAGGCGGACAGGTTATGGAGCAGCGGTCTTTGTGACCGCTGCTTCATAACTGCTGTTTCTGGCGTGCCTGCAGGTTCGCCAGAAACACGGGGCATCAAGCTCCATTCGGAGCTGGATAGATAGGCCCCTCTGTGTTAGTGCCTCAGTGTATGTATAGTGCCTTTGTGTATGTGTTAATGCAATTGTGTATGTGTTAGTGCCTGTGTTAGTGTCTCTGTGTAACTGTCTTTGTGTTTATGTTAGTGTGTGTCTGTATTAGTGTCTCTGGGTGTCTGTTTGTATGTACTGTAAGTGTTAGTGTTTTGTGTGTGTGTCTTACTGTGTAGGATTGTGTTAGTGTGTATGTGTGTATGTATTAGTGTGTGTGTGTATGTCTGTTAGTGTTTCTCTGTGTCTGTTTGTGTATGTGTGTATGTGTTAGTGTGTGTGTGTATGTCTGTTAGTGTTTCTCTGTGTCTGTTTGTGTATGTGTTAGTGTGTATGTGTATTAGTGTTTCTCTGTGTTAGTGTGTATGTGTATTAGTGTTTCTCTGTGTTAGTGTGTGTATGTGTTAGTGTGTATGTGTATTAGTGTTTCTCTGTGTTAGTGTGTGTATGTGTTAGTGTCTCTGGGCAAAATTACAAGTTGTGCGGTACGGCTATACCACTGAAAAATTGGCCTTTGCACACGGAATATGCATTTCGCACCCAAAAAATTGATTTTAGTGTGGAATTTTCATTGCGCCGTATTACAAGTTGTTCTATCAAGCTATTACCCTAGCGTTATAGCCTATACCATTCTGATCCATTCCGCGTTCAGAGACCAGTAGTTATGGATTTTGCAAAACAAAAATGTTTCAGAAAACTCATAACAAAAATGTTACAAAGTACACTAACACCCATAAACTACCTATTAAGCCCTAAACCGCTATCCCCCCACATCGCAAATAATATAATAAACCTATTAACCCCTAATCTGCCACCCACCCACATCGCCAACACTAAATAAACCTATTAACCCCTAAACCGCTGACCCCCACATAGCCAACACTAAATAAACCTATTAACCCCTAAACTGCCGGCCCCCAAATCGCAAATACTAAACTAAACCTAACTATCCCCTAAACTGCCAAACACCCACATTGCAAATCACTAAATTAAACTATTAACCCCTAAACCTAACTATCCCCTATACTTTAAATTAAATATAAAATACAACTATATCTTAAAATAAATAAAAACTTACTGGTGAAATAAAAAAAAAACTAAGATTAAACTATAAATAAACCTAACATAACTATTTGAAGAAAATAAAATAAACTAAAAATAAAAAAACAAAATTACAAAATTAAAAAAACCTAACACTACGAAAAAAAAAAAATCTAACATTACTAAAAAAAAACATTAAAACTACGAAAAATAAAAAAACATTCGGCTAGATTACGAGTTGAGGGTTAGGCTGAAAAAGCAGCGCTAACAGGTCCTAGCGCTGCTTTTTCACTACCGCTGTTATTACGAGTCTTGCAGGTTTAGGGCACCGCACACTTCTATGGCCTTACCGCAAAACGACTTACGTAAACTTCATAACCCTTTTTCCTATGGGACTTCCATAGCGCTGGTATTACGAGTCTGTCCTGGGAGGCCAAAAGGTGAGCGGTATACCCTCTACCTCCAAGATCCGTAACGCATTCTAAAGTCAGTAGTTAAGAGTTTTATGGTACAACACCGTAGCATAAAACTCATAACTAAAGTGCTAAAAAGTACACTAAACACCCATAAACTACCTATTAACCCCTCAACCTATGACCTCCCGCATCGCAAACACTAAAATAACATTTCTAACCCCTAATCTGTTGCTCCGGACATCGCCGCCACTATAATAAACATATTAATCCCTAAACCGCCGCACTCCCGCCTCGCAAACACTAGTTAAATATAATTAACCCCTAATCTGCCGCCCCTAACATTGCGCCACCTACATTATACTTATTAACCCCTAATCTGCCGCTCTGGACATCGCTGCCACCTACATTATACTTATTAACCCCTAATCTGCTGCCCCAACATCGCCAACACCTACATTAGTTTTATTAACCCCTAATCTGCCGCCCCCAATGTAGCAGCAACCTACCTTCACTTATTAATCCCTAATCTGCCGCCCCCAATGTCGCCACCAATATTCTAAATTTATTAACCCCTAAACCTAAGTCTAACCCTAACCCTAACACCCCCTAACTTAAATATAATTTAAATAAATCTAAATAAAATTACTATCATTAACTAAATTTTTCCTATTTAAAACTAAATACTTACCTATAAAATTAACCCTAAGCTAGCTACAATATAACTAATAGTTGTATCTAGCTTAGGGTTTATTTTTACTTTACAGGCAAGTTTGTATTTATTTTAACTAGGTAGAATAGTTATTAAATAGTTATTAACTATTTAATAACTACCTAGCTAAAATAAAGAAAATGTACCTGTAAAATAAAACCTAACCTAAGTTACACTAACACCTAACACTAGACTACAATTAAATAAATGACCTAAATTAAATACAATTAAATAAATTAAATACAATTAGAACAAAAAACCCCACTAAATTACAGAAAATAAAAAACAAATTACAGATCTTAAAACTAATTACACCTAATCTAATAGCCCTATCAAAATAAAAAAGCCCCCCCAAAATAAAAAACCCTAGCCTAAACTAAACTATCAATAGCCCTTAAAAGGGCTTTTTGCAGGGCATTGCCCCAAAGTAATCAGCTCTTTTACCTGTAAAAAAAAAATACAAACACCCCCCAACAGTAAAACCCACCACCCACACAACAAGCCCCCCAAATAAAAACCTAACTAAAAAAACCTAAGCTCCCCATTGCCCTGAAAAGGGCATTTGGATGGGCATTGCCCTTAAAAAGGCAGTAAGCTCTTTTGCGGCTCAAAGCCCTAACCTAAAAATAAAACACACCCAATACACCCTTAAACAAACCTAACACTAACCCCCTTAAGATCAACTTACTGTTCTGAAGACCGGACATCCATCCTCAAGGAAGCAGCAGAAGTCTTCATCCAACCGGGCCAAAGTCCTCAACGAAGCCGGGAGAAGTCTTCATCCAAGCTGGGCTAAGTGGTGCTCCAGACAGGCAGAAGTCTTCATTCAGACGGCATCTTCTATCTTCATCCACGCGACGTGGAGCGGCTCCATCTTCAAGACATCCGACGCGGAGCATCCTCTTGATCCGGAGTCTTCTTACTGAATGACGGTTCCTTTAAATGACATCATCCAAGATGGCGTCCCTTAGATTCTGATTGGAACAGCCAATAGAATGCAAGCTCAATCCTATTGGCTGATTGCATCAGCCAATAGGATTTTTTCTACCTTAATCCCGATTGGCTGATAGCATTCTATCAGCCAATCAGAATCTAAGGGACGCCATCTTAAATTACATAATTTAAAGTAGCCGTCATTCAGTAAGAAGACTCCGGATGAAGAGGATGCTCCGTGTCCGATGTCTTGAAGATGGATTCGCTCTGCATCGGATGGATGAAGATAGAAGATGTCGTCTGTTTGAAAACTTCTGCCCGTCTGCAGGACCACTTCGCCCAGCTTGGATGAAGAATTCTCCCGGCTTCGTTGAGGACTTCAGCCCGGTTGGATGAAGACATCTGCCGCTTTCTTGAGGATGGATGTCCGGTCTTCAGAACAGTAAGTCGATCTTCAGGGGGTTAGTGTTAGGTTTTTTAAAGGGTGTGTTGGGTGGGTTTTATTTTTAGGTTAGGGCTTTGGGCCACAAAAGAGCTAACTGCCCTTTTAGGGCTATTAGATTAGGTGTAATTAGTTTAAAGATCTGTAATTTGTTTTTAATTTTCTGTAATTTAGTGGGGGGTTTGTACTTTAGCTAATTGTATTTAATTTATTTAATTGTATTTAATTTAGGTAATTTATTTAATTGTAGTGTAGTGTTAGGTGTTAGTGTAACTTAGGTTAGGTTTTTTTTTTTACAGGTACTTTTGTCTTTATTTTAGCTAGGTAGATATTAAATAGTTAATAACTATTTAATAACTATTCTACCTAGTTAAAATAAATAGAAACTTGCCTGTAAAATAAAAATAAACCCTAAGCTAGCTACAATGTAACTATTAGTTATATTGTAGCTAGCTTAGGGTTTATTTTACAGGTATTTAGTTTTAAATAGGAATTATTTAGGTAATGATAGTAATTTTTATTTAGATTTATTGTAATTATATTTAAGTTAGGGGGTGTTAGGGTTAGAATTAGATTTAGGGGTTAATACATTTAGTATAGTGGCAGTGACATTGGGGGCGGCAGATTAGGGGTTAATAAATGTAGGTAGGTGGCAGCGATGTTAGGGGCAGCAGATTAGGGGTTAATAATATTTAACTAATGTTTGCAAGGTGGGTGTGCGGCGGTTTAGGGGTTAATATGTTTATTATAGTGGCGGCGATGTCCGGAGCGGTAGATTAGGGGTTACAAAATATAATGTAGGTGGCGACGATGTCGGGGGCGGTAGATTAGGGGTTAATAAGTGTAAGATTAGGAATGTTTAGACTCGGGTTCATGTTAGGGTGTTAGTTGTAAACATAAATTTTATTTCCCCATAGGAATCAATGGGGCTGCGTTACTGAGCTTAACGCTGCTTTTTGGCAGGTGTTAGACTTTTTCTCAGCCAGCTCTCCCCATTGATGTCTATGGGGAAATCGTGCACGAGCACGTACGACCAGCTCACCGCTGACTTAAGCAGCGCTGGTATTGGAGTGCAGTAAGAAGCACAATTTTGCTCAACGCTCACTTCTTGCCTTTTAATGCTGGGTTTGTAAAAACCTGTAATACCAGCGCCGCAGGTAAGTGAACGGTGAGAAAAAACTGCTCGTTAGCACCGCACAGCCTCTAATGCAAAACTCGTAATCTGGCCGATTGATTGCAAAAAATAATAAAATAAAATAAATCATCCAAAATAATAAAAATTAAACCTAATCTGATAGCCCTATAAAAACAAAAAAGCCACCCCAAAATAAAACACCCCCTAACCTTACAATAAACTACTAATAGCCCTTAAAAGGGCCATTTGTAGGGCATTGCCATGAAGCAATAAGCTCTTTTACCTAAAACAATTACAAATTTCCCCCTAAAAGTAAACCCCCCAGCCAACCAACCCCCCAAAATAAAAAAAACCTAAGTCTAAAAAACACCTAAGCTATCCATTGCCCCTAAAGGAGCATTTGTGTGGGCATTGCCCTTAAAAGGGCAATCAGCTCTTTTGCGCCCATAAAAAAAATCTCTAATCTAAAAAAAAAAAAAAACCATAAAAAAATAAAAATAAAAGGCTAACCCCAAAATAGGTACTCACCGCTGCCGGAATTCCGGCAGTGAAAGTCTTCATCCATGCGGAACCATTTTCTATCTCCTTACCGGAGGTGCAGCAGAGCAGTCTTTCCCGATACGCAGATTCGGAGCAATCGGTCCTCAGCGGCGTCTGTCCTCAGCAGTGTGAAGGCTCCTCTTTATTCAATTGTCACCGCACACTGAAGCTTGAATGCAAGATACCGCTTTTATATTGGGGAACCGTTGCATTCCTATTGGCTGAAAAATTCAAATCAGCTAATAGGATGAGAGCTGCTTAAATCCTATTGGCTGATTTGAACAGCCAATAGAATTTTAGCAGCTCTCATCCTATTGGCTGATTTGACAATTTCAGCCAATCAGAATGCTTATCACACCATATCACACAACAAAAGAAGGTTTTACAGTAACTTATAATGGCAGAACTATTGAGAGTGTTATACCGCTCATTTGTTTGCGTTATTTACGCACCCGGTTTAGCGCACAACTTGTAATCCTGGTGTCTGTGTTTCTGTCTGTGTGTTTGTCTTTGTGTATGTGTTAGTGTGTTTGTGTGTATGTGTTAGTGTGTGTGTCAATGTATGTTAGTGTGTGTTTGTGTTAGTTTCTCTGTGTTTTTGGGGCATATTTATCAAAGTGTGAGCAGACATGATACGATGTAACTGCACATCGATAAATGATGACAGCATACGCTGCAGATTCGTGGCCAATTCGTTTTTGATCAGTTTGATTTCTGTCCGCCACCTCAGAACAGGCAGACAAGTTATGGAGCAGCGGCCATTAGACCGCTGCTGTCAGGGTGCCAGGAATCAGACTGAGATGAGAAGTGCAAAAATAATCACACCTTTATTAAAGGGACACTGAACCCAATTTTTTCTTTCATGATTCAGATAGAGCATGCAATTTTAAGCAACTTTCCAATGTACTCCTATTATCAATTTTTCTTTGTTCTCTTGCTATCTTTATTTGAAATAGAAGGCATCTAAGCTATTTGCTTGGTTCAGACCCTGGAAAGCACTTGTTCATTGGTGGATGAATTTATCCACCAATCAACAAGAACAACCCAGGTTGTTCAACAAAGATGGGCCGGCATCTAAACTTACATTCTTGCATTTCAAATAAAGATACCAAGAGAATGAAGATAATTTGATATGAGTAAATTAAAAAGTTGCTTAAAATTGCATGCTCTATCTGAATCACGAAAGAAAAAATTTGGGTTCAGTGTCCCTTTAATAGCAAAAAAATAATAAAAAGTCCACAAGTCAAATAACAAGCCAGGAGTCAAAACAAAAACTGGTAGTCAGACGAGCCGAGTCAGGAGTCAAAGTGAATAGTCAGATGAGCCGAGTCAGGAGCCAAAGCGAGTAGTCAGACGAACTGGAATCAGGAATAAGGAGAACAGCAGAGTCAGGAACAAGCCAGGAATCGGGAACCAGGAGGGACGTCAGACAGCCAGGTAATACACAGGAACTGGAACTCACAAACAGGTCTGAGACAACGCAAAGGCAAAACATACTGAACAGAGGCCCTTTAAATAATAAGTGATGACATCACAATTCTGAGACTGCAACCTGTCTCACATGGATGATGTACACTAGTCTGGCCATAAATGGGTGAGAAGGAAATGAACAGCATTACACACTATGCACCAGAGTCAGCAAGAGAGATGAGTAAAATGGCTGCCAGCAGCACATGGCAAACAAAGCAGGGAAAAAACCCTGACAGTACCCTCCCCTCAACGACCCCTCCCCCATGGAAGGACAAAGGCTTATTGGGGAAATGGGCATAGAAGGCACGGAGGAGGGCGGGAGCATGAACATCAGAGGAGGGAACCCATGAACGCTCCTCCGGACCGTAACCCCTCCAGTGAACCAAATACTGTACGCGGCCCCTGGACATATGAGAGTCAATAATGCTGCTGACCTCATATTTTTCATGGTTGTCAACAAAGATAGGATGGGGACGAGGCAACACAAACCAATGGTTTCAAGAGGGAGACATGAAAAACATTGGAGATGCACATTGCAGGAGGAAGGTCAAGAGAGTGGGCCACAGGATTGACCCGTCGGAGTATTCGAAAAGGACCAACATAACGGGGAGCCAGTTTATTAGAAGGCACACGAAGGTTCAAGTTGCGGGAGGACAGCCAAACCCTCTCACCAACCTGGTAGGAAGGCGTGGCCAGACGCCTACGATCAGCCTGGAACTTTTGGCACTGCATAGATTGATGAAGGCAATCCTGAATCTGCACCCATGTGGAACAGAGTTGCCGGAGATGCTCCTCCAAAGCCGGAATACCCTGAGACATGAATGAATCGTGCAACAAGGATGGTTGAAACCCATTATTAGCCATGAACGGGGAGGGGATAACTTGGAGGAAGCATTAATAGCATTATTACGAGCAAACTCTGCCCAAAGTAACAGTTCAGACCAATTATTGTGGTGATATGAGACATAGCAATTGAGGAACTGTTCCAGAGCTTGATTAGACAGTTCCGCAGCCCCATTGGATTGAGGGTGATATGCCGAGGAGAAGGAAAGCTGGATTTCCATTTGAGCACAAAAGGAACACCAACATTTGGAAACAAACTGGCTACCCCAGTCAGACACTATCTCCTTGGGTAACCCATGTAAACGGAAGACCTCCCGGGCAAAAATTGAAGCAAGCTCCTGAGCGGTAGGCAACTTCTTCAAGGGAATGCAATGTGACATTTTAGAAAAACGGTCAACCACCATAAGGATAACAGTATTGTCATTGGAAACAGGGAGCTCAACAATGAAGTCCATGGAAAGATTTGTCCAAGGATGCTCACCATTAGCAATAGGTTGAAGAAGACCCACAGGAAGACTTATTCTGTGCACAAACTGAGCAGGAGGCAACATACACAGCAACATCAGAACGAAGACCTGGCCACCAGAATTGTCGAGTGACAGACCAAATCTTTTGGTTTTTGCCTGGGTGAACTGCGGTTTTAGGATAGTGGCAAGTGTGCAAAAGTTTAGTTTGAAGATTCTCAGGAACAAAACACTTACCACTAGGTTTCTCAGGAGGTGCATTGGTTTGTGCAGCCAGGATCTCCTCCCCCAAGGGAGAAGTCAAATTAGTACATATGGTATCCAAAATATGGTCAGGAGGTATAACTGGAGTAGGTACAGACTCCTCCTTGGACAAAGTTGAAAATTTTTGAGAGAGGGCATCAGCCCTAACATTCTTACTGCCAGGCAGGTAAGAGACCACATAATTAAACCAAGACAAAAATAGCGCCCATCTGGCCTGTCGGGGCAACAAACATTTTGCTTCAGATAGATAATAGACATGTGCATTTCGTTTCGTTCCAAATTTAAATTCGGACGAATTTGTCAAATTCGGAGATTCGGATCGATTCGAATTTCCGAATTACCGTAGCTCCGAATCTAACGAATAAATCCGAATTAGTTCGTATTTATTCGTAACATTCGGATGGCCATGGACTAATCACAATTACACTAGTATTGTACTGTATATTAGGTTATATCACTCTGCTATGGGTTACACCTAATATTACAGTACATAATACTAGTCTAAGACACAGCACATCCCACCTAACACATACCAAACTTCCGAATTTACGAATCAAATCCGAACCGAATACATCCGAATACATCCGAATTTATTCGAATCCGAATGAATCAGAACGAATCCGAAACAAATGCATTTGAATGTATCCGAATTCGAATCGATCCGAAAACGAAATTTTAAAACATCCGAATCGATCCGAAATGAACCGAAACAAATTTGTTTGCAGCGCACAAGTCTAATAGATAAGTTAAATTCTTGTGGTCAGTACGCTGGTACGCTAGTACCCTTGAGAAGATGCCTCGATTCCTTGAATGCTAAAATTAGGGCCAGTAATTCCCTGTCGCCAATGTCATAATTGCACTCCGCTGGAGACAATTTCTTAGAGAAGAAACCGCACGAATGCAAGGAACCGTCAGGGGTAGGACGTTGAGACAAGAGGGCACCTACTCCAGTCTCAGACGCATCGACCTCAAGAATGAAAGGCAGGACAGGGTTAGGATGAGCCAGAACTGGAGCGGTAGCAAAGGCAGTCTTAAGAGTATCAAATGCCTTAATGGCAGTAGGTGACCAATGGAGTGGATCATTCTCTTTACGGGTCATGTCTGTGATGGGTTTGACCAAGGAAGAAAAGTTTTTAATAAACTTTCTATAGTAATTGGCGAACCCCGAAAAACGTTGAATAGACCGAAGACCAACTGGGCAAGGCCACTGCAGAACTGCAGACAACTTGTCAGGATCCATGGAGAACCCTGCAATGGAGATAACATAACCTAGGAAGGTTACTTGAGTCTGATGGAACTCACATTTCTCGAGTTTACAAAACAGGCCGTTCTCACGTAGTCTCTGAAGAACCCGTGTAACATCAGAACAATGAGCCTCAAGTGTGGTTGAGTGTATGAGGATGTTGTCTAAATACACCACAACACACTGTTGCAATAGATCTCGTAGGACATCATTAATAAATTCATGGAAAACAGCAGGAGCATTACATAGGCCAAAGGGCATTACAAGATACTCATAATGTCCGATCCTGGTGTTAAAACTGTTTTCCATTCTTGGCCCTCCTTGATCCTAACGAGATTGTACGCTCCTCTCAAATCAAGTTTAGAAAAGACCGTAGCTCCCTTGAGGCGGTCAAAGAGTTCCGTAATGAGCGGAATAGGGTAAGCATTCTTAATGGTAAGACGATTAAGACCCCTATAATCGATGCATGGTCTTAACTCACCAACCTTTTTCTTGCAAAGAAGAAAATAGCCCCTGCAGGAGAGCAGGATTTGCGGATGATCCCCCACGACAGAGCATCAGCAACATACTCCTCCATAGTACAATTCTCTGCAACAGACAGAGGGTAAACTCTTCCCTGAGGAGGAATGGCTCTGGGTTGCAGGTCTATGGCATAATCGTAAGACCGGTGAGGATGCAATGTACCGGCACGCACCTTGTCAAAAACGTCTAGGAACTCTTGGTACTCCTCTGGCAATTGAGAAACCGAAGAAGTGCACAAGACTTTGACTGGTTTCCGAAGACAAGTGGAAATACATTGCAGAGACAACGACAAAATTTCGGAACTGCACCAGTTGAGACTGGGATTATGCTTTTGGAGCCAGGGATAACCCAGAACAATTGGAAAATGCAGAGAATTTATCACCTGGAACTGGAGGGTTTCAAAAATGGAGAGCCCCAACAGCCATGGATAACAGAGTGGTTTCGTGAGTAACGAGTGCAGGCTGAAGGGGCCTGCCATCAATGGCCTCAATAGCAAGCGGAACGGACCAAGGCAAAACAGGAATGGATTGCTTTGATACAAAAGCACTGTCAATTAAATAGCCTGCAGCACCGGAGTCAACAAGAGCCTGGGTGACTATGGAGGACAACCGTGACCAAAGGTTTCGCTTTAAGCGGTTCCGGGGACGAGGATAAACCACCCAAGGTCTGCCCCCAACAGGATCTTATGTGTGAGCGTTTTTCAGGCCATGTGGGACAAGACTTCAAAAGGTGGCCCTGTAACCCACAACAGAGGCAGAGCCCCTCCCTCCTCCTAAAGGCCCTCTCTGCTGCGGAGAGACGCGTGAATCCCAACTGCATCAGCTCAGCAGTACCTGGTGACTCGGGACCAGGAGGCATGGGAGGAGAGGGAGGCATGGGTGGAAACGAACACATAGGAGACAACGGAACAGGAGGTTTCCGCAAGCGCTCCTTGAAAGAGGGCCTCTCTCTGAGTCTGATGTCAAATAGGATCCAAAAAGACACCAATGCCTCGAGATCCTCTGGTAAATCTCTGGCAGCAACTTTGTCTTTAATCGCATCAGAGAGCCCATGTGAGAAGGCGGGAACAAGGGCTTTATTGTTCCAAACTACCTCTGTGGCAAGCGTCCGGAACTCAATGGCATACTGAGCAACAGATCTTGTACCTTGTTGAATGGACATGAGTCATTTAGCAGCAGAGGAGGAGCGAGCCGGAACATCAAATACCCTTCGAAAGGAGGCCACAAATTCAGAGTAATTTTAAATCACAGATTTATTAGTCTCACACGAGGGATTAGCCCAGGCAAGAGCTGTGTCAGAGAGTAACGAGATAAAAAATCCTACCTTAGCTCTGTCAGAGGGAAACGCCTGAGGTAACATCTCAAAGTAAATGCCCACATAGTTCTAAAACCGTCTGCACTAAATAGGATCACCTCCATATCGCTGAGGTAGAGGTGTAGAACTGGACATGCTCCTGGTAGTGCTAGGTGCAGCAGCGGAAACAGGAGCAGCCATAACTTGTGGGACACTCTGGTCCAAATGTGCAGTGTGAGTCAGCAGGGTTTGCAGGGCTAGTGCAAATTGTTCCAAGCAGTGATCCTGTTCATCCATCCTGGAAATGATGGTAGGTAAAGGTGGATTATTAGCACCATCAGGATTCATGGCCCTTGCGTAATGTCAGGGTGCCAGGAATCAGACTGAGACGATAAGTGCAAAAATAATCACACCTTTATTAATAGCAAAAAATAATAAAAAGTCCACAAGTCAAATAACAAGCCAGGAGTCAAAACCAGAGCTGGTAGTCAGACGAGCTGAGTCAGGAGCCAAAGCGAATAGTAAGATGAACCGGAATCAGGAACAAGGAGAACAGCAGAGTCAGGAACAAGCCAGGGATCGGGAACCAGAAGGGACATCAGACAGCCAGGTAATACACAGGAACTGGAATTCACAAACAGGTCTGAGACAATGCAAGGGCAAAGCATACTGAACAGAGGCCCTTTAAATAATAAGTGATGACATCACAATTCTGAGACTGCAACCTGTCTTATATGGATGATGTACACCAGTCTGGCCATAAAAGGGCGTGCAGGAAATGAGCAGCATCACACACTATGCACCAGAGTCAGCAAGAGAGGTGAGTAAAATGGCTGCCAGCAGCACATGGCAAACAAAGCAAGGAAGAAACCCTGACAGCTGTTTCATAACTTTTGTTTCCAGTGAGCTTTCAGGAGCTTGATAATTTGTTAGTGTGTGTCTGTGTTAGTCTCTGTCTTAGTGTTTCTGTGTTAGTGTGGTTCTGTGTGTAGGTGTTAATGGATGTCTATGGTATTGTTAGTGTCTGTGTTAGTGTGAGTATGTGTGTATGAGTTAGTGGGCAAGGGGGGCGATCAATGTTCTAGTATACATATATATGTTGTGTATATATATATATATATATATACTGTATGTATATATATATATATATATATATATATATATATATATATATATATATATATATATATATATATATATATATATATATATATGGAAAAATTAAGAGACTATCAATTTTTTTCTTAAATCAGCATGTTTACATGTATGCCAACCATTCAATTTCACTGGCTGTGTATGTTGAATACTAACTCAGGCTTACCTCATTCTATTTATTGAACTATTGATTAGGTAATCACCAGAACCAAATCTTATTTAGTGAGGAAAAGTATAAAAACGACTGCTGTGGTCATCACTTGCAATAGACCAACTGGATTGCAAAAACAGTGCTAGTGGTACCTCAAAAATAATTGGAATTGAAAAATAACTAATGACCATGCCAAAAGAGTTGGAAAAAAAGTTTTGTGTGAATTCTGGCTTTACTGGCAGAGGGATACAGTGAGAATCAGGTTGCTTCCATCCTTAAAACTTCAAAGATGGCGGTTTATAAGAACAAGGTCAAGCAGAAGACATTGGGGACAACAAAGCTACAGATTCTCCACTGCCTGGGATGACTGCGAACTCATTCAAATGTCACTCAACAACGGCAGCTGGGCTAAAGTGCACAGCAAGAACAGTTTGAAACAGGCTCCTAGGGGCAGGGCTAACGTTGTGTAAAGCTAGAAGAAAGCCCTTCGTCAATGAGCACCAAAGAATAGCCAGACTGAGGTTTGCAAAAGACCATAAAAAATGGACCATAGAGGGCTGGAATTAGGTCATCTTCTCTTATGTGTTTAATTTCTAACTTTGCCCAACACCTGGTTGTCTAAAAGCTAGATGGAGACCTGGAAAGGCCTACAAGCCACAGTGTCTCACACCCACTGTGAAAATTGATGGAGGATCAGTGATGATCTGAGGGTGGAATTGGGCACATTTATCTTTGTGAAGGATGCATGAATCAAGTCACATACAAGGCTATCCTGGAAGAAAACTTGCTTCCTTCCAGAAGGACAGTGCTCTTTGCCACACAGCCAGATCAATCAAGGTGTGGATGAACGACAACCAAATCAAGACTGTAACTTGACCAACCCAATCTCCAGATCTGAACCCCATTGAAAACAATCAAGCAAAGAAGAGCAGCTTGAATTTTCCCCCAGGAATGGCATAAAGACACCCAATAGAAATGGAAAAGACTGGTGGAGAGCATGCCAAGACACATGAAAGCTTTGATTAAAAATTAGGGTTGTTACCCCAAATGTTGATTTCTGAACTTTTGCTTATTTAAAAAAATTTGTATTGCGTAGTGTAAATGTTAATATGAACTTGTTTTCTTTGCATTATTTGAGGTCTGAAGACACTGCATCTTTGTTATTTTGACCAGTTGTCATTTTCTGCAAATAAATGCTCTAAACGACAATATTTTTATTATGAATTTTGGAGAAAAGTTTATCAGTAATTTATAGAATAAAATATACAAAAGGTTAGCTCATACTGTTACTCAGGCTAATAGTAATTATGTAACAATCAACTAGATTACAAGTTATGCATGCTATAGGGAAATTAATGAATGCAGCAAAAGTTACGTTATTTACCCCCCTATATAGCGCAGCCATTACAAGTTATTAAAAACCCGGCTTGTGCGTGCGATATGGGGCTTTTGAGCTCCATACCGCACACAATACAATCTCTGTTTTGACATGCTCTTGCACGCTTTCCCCATATACATCAATGGGGAGAGAGGGTCAGGAAAAACCTAACACCTACGATCGCAGAATGAAAAGCTCCGTAACGCAGCCCCATTGATGTCTACGGGGGAAAAAAATGTAACGTTTAAACCTAACACTTTAACATAAACCCCACGTCTAAATACCCCTAATCTGCCGCCCCTGACATCGCCGACACCTAGATAATGTTATTGACCCCTAATTTGCCGTCTGCGATATTGCCACACCTAAATAAAACTATTAACCCCTAATCTGTTGCTCCCGATATCGCTGCCACTATACTAAAGTTATTAACCCCTTTTCCCCTGCACCCCAACATCGCCCACACTATAATAAATCTATTAACCCCTATTCCGCCCCTTCCCGACATTGCCGCAACTAAATTAAGCTATTAACCCCTAAACCTCTGGCCTCCCACATCACTACCACTAAATAAACGTAATAACCCCAAAATCGCCAGCCCCCCACATCGCAACAACCTAAATTAAACTATATTAACCCCTAAACCTAACCCTAACATAACCCTTAGCCTAACACCCCTTAACTTTAACATAATTAAAATATAGCTAAATTAAACTTACAATTATTAACTACATAATTCCTATTTAAAACTAAATACATACTTACCTGTGAAATAAAACCTAAGGGCTAGATTACGAGTCTTGCGTTATGAGTGAAAAAGCAGCGTTATGGGTTATAACGCTGCTTTTTCACTACCGCTGCTATTATGAGTCAAATAAGCTGTCCCGCACACTTTTTTGGCCGTACCGCAAATTTACTTACGCAATTTGCGTAAATTCTTTTTTCAATGTTACTTCCATAGCGCCGATATTACAAGCTTTTTCTGGGAGGTCAAAAAGTAAGCAGTACAGCCTATCCCGCAGGAATCGTAACACAATCTAAAGTCAGTAGTTATGAATTTTCCGCTACAAAGCTGTAGCATAAAACTCATAACTAAAGTGTTAAAAGGTATCAGCCAATAGGATCGAGCTCACATTCTATTGGCTGAATGGAACAGCCAATAGAATGCAAGCTTAATCCCACTGGCTGATTGGATCAGCCAATAGGATTTTTTCACCTTTAATTCCGATTGGCTGATAGAATTCTCTCAGCCAATCAGAATTGAAGGGACACCATCTTGGATGGCGTCATTTAAAGGAAACTTTATTCGTCGTTAGCAGTGGAAAGAAGAGGATGCTCCGTGCCGGATGTTGAAGATGGACCCGCTCCGCGCCGGGTGGATGAAGATAGAAGATGCCGTCTGGATGAAGACTTCTGCCCGTCTGGAGGACCACTTCTGCCGGCTTGGATGAAGACTTCTCCCGGCTTCGTTGAGGACTTCTTGCTGCTTGGATGAAGAATTCTCCCGGCTTCATTAAGGATGGATGTCCGGTCTTCAAAACTGTAAGTGGATCTTCAGGGGTTAGTGTTTTTTTAAGGGTTTATTGGGTGGGTTTTATTTTTAGAGTAGGGTTTGGGCCCTTTTCATGGTAATGGGGAGCTTAGGTTTTTTTAGTTAGGATTTTATTTGGGGGGTTGGTTGTGTGGGTGGTGGGTTTTACTGTTGGGGGGTTGTTTGTATTGTTTTTTTACAGGTAAAAGAGCTGATTTCTTTGGGGCAATGCCCCGCAAAAGGCCCTTTTAAGGGCCATTGGCAGTTTAGTTTAGGCTATGTTTTTTTTTTATTTTGGGGGGGGCTTTTTTATTTTGATAGGGCTATTAGATTAGGTGTAATACGTTTAAATGTCTGATAATTTGTTTTTTATTTTGTGCAATTTAGTGGGGGGTTTTGTAATTTAGGTAATTGTATTTAATTTATGTAATTTATTTAATTGTAGTGTAAGGTTAGGTGTTAGTGTAACTCAGGTTAGGTTTTATTTTACAGGTAAATTTGTATTTATTTTAGGGTTAGACTTATTTTTAGGGGTTAATAAATTTAGTATAGTGGGGGCGACGTTAGGGGCGGCAGATTAGGGGTTAATAATATTTAACTAGTGTTTGCGAGGCGGGAGTGTGGCGATTTAGGGGTTAATATGTTTATTATAGTGGCGGCGATGTCCCGAACGGCAGGATAGGGGTTAATAGGTATAATGTAGGTGTCGGCTATGTCGGGGGCGGCAGATTAGGTGTTAATAGGTGTAAGATTAGGGGTGTTTAGACTCGGATTCATGTTAGGATGTTAGGTGTAAACATAAATTTTCTTTCCCCATAGGAATCAATGTGGCTGCGTTATGGAGCTTTACGCTGCTTTTTGCAGGTGTTAGGCTTTTTTTAAGTCGGCTCTCCCCATTGATGTCTATGAGGAAATCGTGCACGAGCACGTAAAAGCAGCTTACCGCAGTGCTGGTATTGGAGTGTGTTATGGAGCTCAATTTTGCTCTCCACTCACTTCTTGCCTGTTAACGCCGGGTTTTTGTAAACCTGAAATACCAGCGCTGTAGGTAATTGAGCGTTGACAATAACATGCAAGTTAGCACCGTACCCCTTATAACGCAAAACTTGTAATCTGGCCTTAAGATAGCTATATTATAATTTATAGCTGCCTTACACTAAAACCTAACATTACAAAGAATAACAAACACTAAAATTACTAAAAATAAAAAACCTACCATTACAAAAAATAACAAACAAAATTATCCAAAATAATAAAAATTATTCCTATTCTAATATCCTTTTTAAAAAAATAAAAACACCCCCCAAAATAAAAAAGCCTAATCTAAAATAAACTAAACTTAAAAGGGCTTTTTTGTGGGCCCTTAAAAGGACCTTTTGTAGGGCATTGCCCTAAAGTTAACAGTTCTTTTGCTACAAAACAAAACAAACACCCCCTAACAGTATACAAACCCCACCCCCAAACCCACAAAATAAAAATAAAGTAAAACCTAATCTACCCATTGCCCTGAAAAGGGCATTTATATGGGCATTGCCCTTAAAAGGGCATTTAGCTCTTTTGCTGCCCAAGCCCTAATCTAAAAATAAAAACCCATCCCAAAACGAAAAAAAAAATACATTACATAAAATAACAAAAAAATTATCAAAAATAATAAACATTATTCCTATTCTAATAACCATTTAAAAAAAAACTAATCTAGAATAAACTACCAATAGCCCTTAAAAGGGCCTTTTGTAGGGCATTGCCCTAAGTTAAACAGCTTTTACCGGAAAAAAAAAATACAAAGACCCACTAACATTCCAAACCCTCATCCCCCCAACCCACAAAATAAAAACAAAACTATCTAAAAAACCTAAGATACCCATTGCCCTGAAAAGGGCATTTGTATAGGCATTGCCCTTAAAAGGGCATTTAGCTCTTTTACAAGCCTAAACCCTAAACTAAAAAAAAGCACACCCAAAAAACCCTTTAAAAAGCCTAACACTAACCCCCGACGATCCACTTATGGAAGTCCCGCTTGAACGATCTTCATCCAGATGGCGAGAAGTCTTCATCCAGATGGCCTCTTCTATCTTCATCCAGGCGGCAAAGTCCTCATTCAGGTGGCAAGAAGTCTTCATCCAGATGGCCTCTTCTATCTTCATCCAGATGGCATCTTCTATCTTGATCCCGGTGGCGCAGAGCAGGTCCATCCTGAAGACATCCGGCGCAGAGCATCCTCTTCATATGGTCGCCGCTGTACACTGAATCTTCAATGCAAGGTACGCGATTCACGATGGAATCCCTTGCATTCCTATTGGCTGAAAAATTTGAATCAGCTAGTAGGAATGAGAGCTGCTTAAATCCTATTGGTTGATTTGAACAGCCAATAGGATTTTAGCAGCTCTAATTTCTATTGTCTGATTCAAATTTTTCAGCCAATAGGAATGCAGGAATGCAAGGGACGCCATATTGAATCACATACCCTTTTAAGGGCTATTGGTAGTTTATTGTAGGCTAGGTTTTTTTTTATTTTGGGTGGGATTTTTTTTTTTTAAAGTGCTATTAGATTAGGTGTAATTCTTTTTTATTTTGGATAATTTCGTTTGTTATTTTTCGTAATTTAGTGTTTTTTATTTTTTGTAATTTAGTCTTTTTATTTTTTGTAATTAGATAGTTTGTAATTTTTAGAGTAGTTAGGGTTTTTTATGTGTAGTTTATGTTTATTTAATTGGTAGTTAGTTTAATTTTAGTTTAATAATTATATTAGTTTAATTGTTAGTTTAAACTTATTTTTTTTTTTATTTGACAGGTAAGCTTTAATTTAATTTAAGCTAGAGAAATTGTAATTTTAATATAAAGTTAGGGGGCATTAGGTTTAAGGGTTACTAGTTTAATTTAGTTTATTGCGATGTGGGGGGCTTTAAGTTTATGGGTTAATAGTATACTTTAGTGTTTTGTTGTGGGGGCTTACGGTTTAGGGGTTAATAGGTGTAATGGCACCCCCAAGCATAAAAGGGTTAAACCGCTGTTTAGTAGATCTTCCCTTTCAGAGGCACAGCATACAGTAAATTTCCCCTCTCCTTCCCCCCAAGCATGAGTCAAAGCTCCATGGTGAGGGTCAAACAGATATCAGCAAGAGCTGTGGGTTTATTGTTCTTATATACACATTCTTACACATTAGTACCACCCACAGGGTTTTGTAAAACAACCAATAAACACATACAATACTCTCAGACACTTCCACACAAAATTATCCCCTCTGCCTGATGCAATTACCTTACACAATGGTTGATACAATTACCTTACACAATGGTTGATGCAGTTACCTTACACAATGGTTGATACAATTACCTTACACAATGGTTGATGTAATTATCACAGGCAGAGAATTACAGTTCCCTTTGTGACCAAATGAAGCATGGCTTTTCTGCCCAAAACCAGTTCCACAGAGTCTTCTATCCTGGAGATAATTGGGAAGTAATACAATTATCTCCAAGGACAGAGGCAAAACTCCATTGAACACATGGTAGCAAAAGACAATAATATACATAAAAATATATAACTGTGCAGCTATTGCATAAAACAGGTACATTCAACAAATCCCCAGATAGCCTAGATCTGAGCGCACATTATTACTGAATGGCGCTCAGGTCACACACATACAGTTCAATTGCCATGGAGCCAAAGTCTTTCACATATTCTTTCGTTATACGAATGGGCTCAATCGCATAGTTATCTGGGGTATTACTGTTCAAATAAGGCAAGCACCGAACGACCCAGCCTTCGTTTCCCTGCAGGGGAAAATAAAGCGTTTCAATAGGGGGCCATAGTCTAAAGGCAGCAGGCAGGCAACCAGGCTCCTCCAATGCACAGTGGTGAGATTGGTCTCATCACATCAGGTTTATTGTAGTGGTGACGATGTCGGGGAGCGGCAGAATAGGGGTTAATATTTTTTTAGTGGCGGCAATATTGGGAGCGGCAGATTAGGGGTTAATAAATTTAATATAGTGTTTGCAATGCGGGAGGGCCTCGGTTTAGGGATTAATAGGTAGTTTATGGGTGTTTAGTATACTTTGTAGCAGTTTAGTTATGAGTTTTATGTTACAGATTTGTAGCGTAAAACTCATAACTACTGCTTTTAGATGGCGGTACGGATCTTGTTGTTTTAGGCTGTAATTAAAATGAATGTATATCTATCAGCGCCACAATAATACCATACAAGCTATATCTGATATAGGCGGAGTCTCCCAACCAGACTCCAAAGTTAAGAGTAAAAAGAAATGCCAAGATACAGCGCTACACTACCCTCAGATGAGGGTTGAGTTGCTAAAGATGGTGTCCACGACTAGAAATGTGTATACATACAGGTTAGTATATAATATAGTATTACACAAAGAATATATATAAAACCATGTGAAAAAAAAAAAAAAAACTTAAAAGGTAAAAGAAAAAAATATATATAGGATGTAATATTAAAATGTATTAAACAGACATTTAATTAACATAAACTGACAGTTAAAAATACAGTTAAAAATACAGTAAAAAATAGGTTCAACAATCTAATGGATTGTCCCATACAATGTCCAAGAAGTTATGTCCTATGTAACATACAAGTGGTTAAGCCCATACCATAATGTTCAAAGTTAATATCCAAACAATAGTGTCCAAAAAAATGATGATAATGTGTCCAAAGTTGGTATAAAAATCAAAAAGGTGAAAAAATATAAAAAATATAAAAAATATTAAAAATAATTTGTGAAAAGATGAAAAAATGAATAAAAATATGTTAAAAATATATGAGTTGTGATCAGCAACCCATATGGAAGGTATATATTATATGTGATAGTGAATGAATATCGTGAGGTGTACACCTAAAAAATGTGTATAAAAATGTGTTTATATAAAAGGGTGTGGTAAAAAAATATGTGATAAAAAATGTGTCATGAAAAAGGATTCAAAATCCTGGTGAAATAAATAAAATCCAAATAGCTCCAAAAAAAAAAAAGGTGTATATAATTCCAAGTATTCCAAATGTGAGTGTATAAAGTGCTGGGTTGATGTTCCTCTTCTCAAAAGGTTATCAAATGTAATGGGATATCCTCCTGTACCTAAAAAAGTGTACAGAAAATAGACATAGTGCAATAAAATCACTTTAGAATGGCAACAACAGTATTCTACTCACCAGATATATTCTGAGCTGCAATACCAGTGTATAGCCAACGCGTTTCGGTCCTCAGGGACCTTTCTCAAGACTGGTCAAACCAGACCAGTCTTGAGAAAGGTCCCTGAGGACCGAAACGCGTTGGCTATACACTGGTATTGCAGCTCAGAATATATCTGGTGAGTAGAATACTGTTGTTGCCATTCTAAAGTGATTTTATTGCACTATGTCTATTTTCTGTACACTTTTTTAGGTACAGGAGGATATCCCATTACATTTGATAACCTTTTGAGAAGAGGAACATCAACCCAGCACTTTATACACTCACATTTGGAATACTTGGAATTATATACACCTTTTTTTTTGGAGCTATTTGGATTTTATTTATTTCACCAGGATTTTGAATCCTTTTTCATGACACATTTTTTATCACATATTTTTTTACCACACCCTTTTATATAAACACATTTTTATACACATTTTTTAGGTGTGCACCTCACGATATTCATTCACTATCACATATAATATATACCTTCCATATGGGTTGCTGATCACAACTCATATATTTTTAACATATTTTTATTCATTTTTTCATCTTTTCACAAATTATTTTTAATATTTTTTATATTTTTTACATTTTTTCACCTTTTTGATTTTTATACCAACTTTGGACACATTATCATCATTTTTTTGGACACTATTGTTTGGATATTAACTTTGAACATTATGGTATGGGCTTAACCACTTGTATGTTACATAGGACATAACTTCTTGGACATTGTATGGGACAATCCATTAGATTGTTGAACCTATTTTTTACTGTATTTTTAACTGTATTTTTAACTGTCAGTTTATGTTAATTAAATGTCTGTTTAATACATTTTAATATTACATCCTATATATATTTTTTTCTTTTACCTTTTAAGTTGTTTTTTTTTTTTTTTTTTCACATGGTTTTATATATATTCTTTGTGTAATACTATATTATATACTAACCTGTATGTATACACATTTCTAGTCGTGGACACCATCTTTAGCAACTCAACCTTCATCTGAGGGTAGTGTAGCGCTGTATCTTGGCATTTCTTTTTACTCTTTTGTTTTAGGCTGTAAAGCAGGTTTTTTAGCCTCTCTGCAAAACTCATAATGGCAGCGCTATGGGAATCACATGAAAAAACGTAATTTTTAATAGTGCGGTACTGACGTTACGGTACAGGCTAAAAGGCTTGCGGCACAGCTATACCGACAAGACTTGTAATGGCTGCAGTGTTGTTTTAACGCTGAAAATGCCATATTTTCAGCATTAA
This sequence comes from Bombina bombina, assembly GCF_027579735.1. Lineage (NCBI taxonomy): Eukaryota > Metazoa > Chordata > Amphibia > Anura > Bombinatoridae > Bombina > Bombina bombina. The sequence continues at coordinate 2,377,032 of NC_069502.1, read as the reverse complement.
AAGACGAACGCACAGAGGTCATACAATTCACATAACATAGTACTCGATACACAAGATGGACCTGCTAGAAGCAGCGCTGAGCACTAGAAATAACATTATCCTAATAACTGGAATATAGATGACCCCGTAGGCCCTCAATGGGGGTCCCTTAACAATAACTATAAACTGAAGCACAATCACTCATGCAAAGATCATATAAACAGCACCGTAGCAATGAACACACAAATATTTACATAATAGACATAGCCTAACACCCAAGGGAACAAAAGTCAAGGAAACAAACAAGAAGTGGTCACTGCACTTGGTACAACGAGGCTTCGATCTAGTTTTGAAAACTAATTATTTGGAAAACGTTGATTCAGTTAAAATATAATAAATGTTTATATATCTAATGAAAGCATGGGGACAACTACCCCCAATCTGGTTTAGTAGTTGTTTAATAGTTGTGTTAAAACAGAATTTGCTGTTATTAAATTCTTGTATTGTTAATTTGCACGCAAAACAGTGATTCTTTCACTCCTTTTCTTCTCTCCCCCTACTATCCCCATCCTACTTCGCTGGTGAGGGCTGCGTACTTTCGCCAAGCGATCCCCCTCGCCACTCTATTTCTTTAACTCTTCTCTCACTAATCCACAGCCTTACCCTTTTCCACCCAGCTTCTGGCCCCGTCTTCCTCCCTCCCCCTTTTTTTTTTTTTTTCCTCTTCCCTTTATCCCCCCCTCTACCACCCCCCCTCTTCCCATGCTTGAACCTGGCCCTCTCACCCCGACAAGATAACCTAACATGGCACACAGACAACATCAACAGCGATCCCGCCCAATAGAACTTATTTCTATAAACACTAAGGGCCTAAACAATCCCAATAAACGCTCAATTGTGTTGAGAGATTTGCACAGAATGGGCGGAGATATCATCTACATGCAAGAGACACACTTCTCAGCGACGCACGAACCAAAGTGGTTTAGTCGTCAGTACCCTAATGCATATTTTGCTTCAGGGCCCACCAAGAAAAACGGGGTTGGGATCATCATACAAGCAAAAATACCATTCCAGACCACACAAATACATAAAGACCCTGAAGGCAGGTACTTAGTGATCACCGGCTCCCTATATGGCAGGCCCATTACACTAGCAAATATCTACTGCCCCAACCACTCACAGCACCTTTTTCTTACAAAAGTCATCCGGAAAATACTAGAAATACAGGTGGGTATATTTTTTTTGGGAGGGGACTTTAACGTTTCCTTCGATCCTTCCATGGACACATCCAACTGGGTCTTCAGCGCCCCCCATAGGGTTCTTAAATGCATGACAGCTTCACTGACGGAACTGATGGTACACAACGTATGGCGTGCACATCATCCGACTGTCAAAAATTAAACTTTTTACTCACACCCACACAGAAAATACTCCAGGACTGATTACTTGTTTACAGATACCTTAGGTCTTACAATAACGAAAAGCAGCAACATAAACTCGATCACGTGGTCGGATCATACGCCAGTCAGTTGTTCTATACTGTGGCCCAATGTCCCGATCACACCTTATGTGTGGCGGCTAAATGATACATTGCTGGAAGACCCAGTGTTCAAAACTGACATACATAAAGCGATCACAGAGTTCTTCCGGCTCAACCCGAATGACAGAATGGGGAATGACACTATCTGGGAAGCACACAAATGCACTGTTAGGGGCCTCTTAATTAAGAGAAAGTCTGAGCTAAATAAGGCCAGAAAAGAACGCTATCAGGTCTTATTATCTCAAGTAAAGCAGGCGGAACTCAATCATAAGACACAACCGACTAATGAAGTCGAAATGAAAAAACTGACAGAGTCTAGAGAGAGTTTATTACAATTTTTGCAAAAAGACTACCAAAAGAAAGTATTAATGCTGAGGCAGCTCTATTTTGAACAGGGCGACAAAGCAGGGAGACTATTGGCTAGGGCAATAGCAAGGAAAAAATTGAAAACATATGTTCATCACTTAATAGACAGAGAGGGAGTTGTTCGAGCAGAACCTGACGCGATAGCAGACACATTCAGAACATACTACTATTCCCTACATAATATTCCAATAGTGCCACAGGGTGAAGAGGAACGCCTACAACTGCCACTGAATGATGAAAATATAACGGAATACCTCAGAGGAGTGGAAGTCACTGGGCTCACAGACCAAGAAAAAGAGTCATTAGACTCTCCAATCACAATGGATGAACTTAAAAAAGCAATTAAGGACCTTCCGACGGGGAAAAGTCCCAGGCCAGATGGCTTCGGACTTAAATACTATAAACTATACATAGACATACTAGCCCCCACATTATTAAACTTATTCAATGCACTATCCCAATCCCCCACACTCCTGGGATCCATGCTAGAGGCCTACATCACTGTAATCCCCAAACCAGGGAAAACACAAGACAAACCAGAAAACTTTAGGCCTATTTCCTTATTAAATTCTGACGTGAAGATCCTCGACAAGGTGATGGCCAACCGATTGAACAAATTGCTTCCTGGATTGATCTCAACGGATCAAGTAGGCTTTGTTCCTGCGCGGGAGGCCAGAGATAATACTCTAAAAGTACTACAAATGATTACACATGCTCAAAAACATGACGTACCACTCTCCTTGGTCACAACAGATGCTGAAAAAGCATTTGACCGGGTAAGATGGTCATTTATGCAGCTCACACTTAAAAAATTTGGCTTCAGAAATAAATTCATAAACACTGTGATGTCCCTCTACTCCGCCCCGAACGCAAAGATCAGAGTAAACGGCACACTCTCTGGCTCTTTCAGCATTAAAAACGGCACCCGGCAGGGCTGTCCCCTCTCGCCCCTCTTGTTCGCCCTCACAATAGAAGTGCTGGCTAGCAAAATCAGAGAAAACCCACGAATCAGGGGGTTCCACATAGGGGGTAGAGAGCATAAACTCACAATGTACGCTGACGATGTCTTGATGACTATATCAGACTCGCCTGATTCGCTGCGCGAGGCCATGGTAGAATTTTCGGCCTTCGGAAAGGTCTCAAATTTTCTCCTCAACCCCCAGAAATCAGAAATCTTGGTCGTCAATGAGAGACCTGAGTTAATCAACGCACTCAGAATCAATTGCCCAATCAAACTAGCACAGCACTCCATAAAATACTTGGGGATAAAAATTACTCCTAATATCAATGAAATAATTGACCTCAATTATAAAGATATTTGAGACGAGATCTTAAAGGATCTAGCCAATTGGAAGAACAAGACCATCTCGTGGATGTGGCGTATTGGGGTAGTAAAAATGAACATCTTGCCAAGAGTGTTGTATGTCATGCAAACTATACCGGTCTCACCGGTCATACAATACGTGCACCAAATTCAGAAGGTGATAGAAACATACATATGGAACAGCATAAAACCCAGGATTAGAAAACACACCACCTACATGCCCAGAGACAGGGGAGGATTGGGAATCCCCCTGCTGAGAGAATACCAGAGAGCAATATCACTGCAGAGGTTGGTGGAGTGGAGTCAGAATACATGCAATAAGGCTTGGGTCCAGATCGATAACGACATCCTGGAATGAGGAAATGTAGGGGCCTTGGCCTGGATCCCAGCAAAAAAACGTCCGGCAACGATTGTGCATTATCTCTTGATACAAGAGGTATTCAAAAGATGGGACAAATTAATCAGCAAAGACTCATATGTGTCTTCGCCCCACTCGCCGAACACCCCAATTCGCGAAAATCCAGAGTTAGGCATGGAATATAAACCGCATGTTGCGGGGGAATCCTACACCTTGGCAGAGGCGGCAATAACCAATATACTGCAACAAGGCAAACTCAAAGCACAGGCAGAATTATCTGAATGGGCGCCCGAGTCATGGTATAGGCTAGCTCAGATAGCACATTATCTGCAAACATGTAAGGAGAAGCCTTCACTGACTAGACCTAGAACGTTATTTGAAACACTTTGCACAATGACACAGACTCCGACCCATCTAATATCATGATTATACAAGACTTTAATGACAAGGGAGGGCACCACTCTAGCGACATACACTGCGACATGGCAGGCCTAACTTGAATTGGAAATAGGCGAAAAAGATTGGGTTAAGATTTTCGAGAGGGCAAAAAAGGCCTCAGTCTCAATGAAAATACAGGAAACACATTACAAACTACTAAGCAGATGGTACATGACACCTCAGCGACTACACAGAATTTACCCAAATGCTAGTGGGGGGTGCTGGGGGGGCTGTGGAGGGGAGGAAACGCTCTTACACATCTGGTGGGCCTGCCCCTACATACAGCAATATTGGGAGGAAGTACTGAGAGAAATGAGCAAGACATTGAGAACCATAATCCTGCCAAAACCCTCCTACTTGATATATCACGAACTACCCAAGATTGTAGGAGAGGACAAATACCTACTCCTCTTGCTGATGCTAAATGGAGCTAAGGGTTTAATACCAGTATACTGGAAAAAAACTCAGGTCCCAACTACGCAGGAATGGAAAGCCAGAGTTGGAGAGTTGCTCAGGTTAGAGATCTACCATTATCTTAAAACAGGCAAATTAGCCACACATAAACTGATGACATTGTCCTGGACAGGTAGGGGGCTGTAAACCTACCAAACATCAGGCACGGGGATAAGAAAAATGGTGGCTCATTTGCAGCCCTAAAGGCTTAGGATTCAACCTATTCCCCCACACACCAACTTCACCCCAATTATCCCCACTCTCCGTCCTTTCACCCTCCCTTCCATCCTCCCTCCCTACTCCTCCCCCTTTTTTTTTTTTTCTTTTCTCTCTCTCCCCCTCTTCTCTATTACTAACTGCTCTCTTTGTTTCATTTCCTTTGCCCTACACCTAACTAAGGTGCAGGGTAGTAACGTCAGGAATTTGACCAATCTCAGCGATATGAGGTAAATAAGCTGAGTTGCTTCAAAATAGACTTCGACGAGATCCTGATGTTAAGCTCCAAAGAACAAACAGTTTTTGTTGATAAAAGTTATAAAACACTGCGAGCAGCTAAGCTCGCCGAAGCAAGCTCAAACGTTGTGAATTGTTTATAAGATAAGACTGTATAGAAGAGGAAAAACTGTCAGATTTATGTAATAATACAGAAGCAATTATTATGCACAAGAAGTGGACCTGTAATATGCAACTTAATGTAAACACTGTAAATAACCATCACTAGACCTGTGAATTGTATTGATGGATAAAATTGTTTCTCACCCTCTTCAATAAAGCTTGTTTGAAAATAAAAAATAAAAAAAAAGACGAACGCACAGACTTGTAATCTAGCTGAATGTGATGATAGTTAATTATGTATAAAAATTAAAAAAGAAAAGAGCAGTTAACAGATCCTTCATTACTAAAGAGTGACCAAAACTGCACTAGAGTACAGAAAAAAGCTTTAATGCATCTGTCTCTAAACATACTCAAATACAACACAATGATAAAATACACAAATAGCATATACATGAGTATGTGAACAAATGTCCTTGCAAAAGACACTATTCAGTGGCACCCACAACCGCCTAGGAAATAAGAGCAAATGAGTGCAAAAGCACACTATCAAACTATGATCTTCTTCTCAGCTTGTGGGCAGATATTAGCAGTGAACTATATAGAGAATCAGATGAATTTCGGTTATTTGAAACATCAAATACAGGATATTCAGGCGTGCTTGCAAAGGGGTAAAATGGCTAAAAACACAAACCTCTGCAAGGCTATTACAAGCCTTAGACTTAGAAGCAGGTAAGGTTTGCCTTCCCTCTCGTAGCAACTACTGCCCATGTAACAGCTGATCCTTGTGAAGTTTGCTCACCAACAGATGCTTCATCTCTCCAAGGTGAGTGTTTATTTGGTTCTCAGTTCACATAATGCGGCCACTGATCTTGAGCAACAGAAAGGTAGTTTCGTCACATACTACCGCTCCACCATATGTGCCAAACAATTGCCAGGATGATGCGTTTCACCCCTCCCACTTTAGGGCTGGCCGGGACTGCGTCAGATAGTTTACAGTGTTTCTGAGCTATCCTTAAAAGCAGGTACCCAGTCACGCCTCCATAATTTATAGAATAAAACAAAATTGTTTATTTTACTCAAGCACATACCTATAAATAGTAAAACCTGAGAACCTGATAATTGTGCAGTGGTCTCTTAAATTTCTGCAGAGCTGTATATATATAATGTTTGTACGCAATATATATCGGGTTTCTGCAGGCAATGGAAAGAGCTCTTATATTACATTGCGAGAGCACAATCGCATTTTACACTTGTCGGGTTAGCGCAACTAAAAACTTTGAGTAGAGGAAAGTGTGTTAAAAAAAGTTGCACTAAACACAACATAAATACATTCAAAATTACCACTTTGTGATTCGTGAATGAGAATACTTAGATATGCATAACAAACGTCTCCACAGATCTCTTTGATACCTTTCCCAAAGCTCATACAACAAATCAAATGTTTCTGCTTTACAGATGTCACTTTAAATGCATAAACCTTACCCTGTATACTGTATATAAATATGACTGTTTCACTTGTACATCAGAATGCCTGACGAATGGACCTCAGTGACCTGAAAGCCAGCAACTGCACTAATAGTTATCTGTTAAAGATATCACCCGAACATCACTTTTGTTATTTTCTTACAAAATTATGTTTACTTTTTTGACTAAGCACCTTGTAATTTGAAGAAACGTTTGTTATCTTGCTATATAATAACATATCAGCCAAGTCTAAACTATTTTAAAACAATATAAATATCTTATTTGCTACAAACTCCACCTATTACCTGACTTATTTGGAGGAGCCAATTCAGGCTTGCTTCTGTAGAGTACACTAGCCACAGTCATTATATTAGTATAAAGCACATTGCAGTTGATATCTGCTGAAGCAAGTTAGGGACATATATGTAGCATGGTTAGCCTTGATAGATTGCTGTGTACATTAAATGTGCTCTTGTATTTCATAAGTACAATATTTGTGCTCCACTCGAAATACCAGTGCATGTAAATGTACAATGCGAATGTGACCTCACATTTTTATGTGTATACACTAATATTTATGTGTTTATATGTGTATATACACATATTAACACACACACACATATATACTGTATATATATATATATATATATATATATATATATATATATATATATATATATAAGCATATATATTTTGAGTATTAACACAGTCCCCATAGACCGCAATGTTAAGGCACTTTTCAGGGTCGTTTTTTTCTAACATCCCACATCCACTCACTTTAAGCCCTTAAAATTGCTTTGTGCAGTTATAGTATAATTACAAATGCTACAATATTTTATTATACAAAAATAACACTAAACTTTATTTTGGGGGCAAATGGGGGACATTTTTAAAATTAACCAGTGGTCTGATCTCTAGTTAATTTTTGGAGCACTAATTGCTACCGTGAGCTTGCGGTAGCACTTGTAATGAATGGTTATTTATCATGCACTCGTAAATGGGCAAACCTGCCCATTTACAGTTGCACGATAAATTAGCACTCCACTTGTAACGTAGCCTAAAATAGTTTAAAGCTTTGAAGCTCATAAATAATTCCACCATTTGTTTTAAATCCCATAATAAATGGTATTAAATATTTACAAGCTTTAGAAGAAGAATAAAAATCTGCATTAAAAGACAAGCGGTACATTATGTATTTGTGCATTGCTGGATCTTTCTTGAGTTCTATTCTGTCAATTTAACTAAATCCAACTTATTTTTATTTTGTTACACTGCTGCTTCCTTTCAGATTTATTACAAATATGCAGCATATCTCACAACACACGTACCTGGGAATATCCGTATATGCCGGTAAGTATAGCCATCGAGAGGGACGGTGCAGTAATTCTGTCTCCAATAAAAGCAACAATGTTTCTCTCTTTTGAACAGGAGTAATTAGGTATTAAATCATCTGTCCCTGTTAACATTCTCAGTATATTCATCTGCGCGATCTGTTCAGTTCCAAAAGACTCGTATACTTTATATCCCAGGGTGATGTTGGGTAGAAGGTCAGTGCTTGAGTTGATCTCTTCAACTGCGTAAATGAAGGCCAAGTAGTGCCGGTAATAATGTAAGTCCACGCTGAAAATAATCAGAATATTTCTCTAAACACATTAACAAAGCTGTATAAACACATAGCTCACTGCATTTTGCAAGACAATCACAGTAAAGTTTAGTCACACTGTACCTCTCTTAGTACAGGGTACACCAGATTCAGCCTGTAGCCTCACAACTGTGTTAACTTTTCTCCCCATAGACTTCAAAGAAGCACGTAAACTGAAATTTTTATATATATATATATACACTTGCGCTGAGCTATTAATATTGTACATTCCAATGCTCTATATTTAAATATATAGTTCTATATACATCTGCATGTATACTTATACCTGTATATATTAATACAGATATATACGTAGAGATATATTTAAAAAAAAATATTTAGAATTTTATATATATATATATATATATATATACAGTATGTGAAGAACATTTGAATATACAATATTCAAATCAAGATTTGGGTTTAACGCTGCAGGTCTAACATGGTGTCCTTTTAGCGCACCTGAAGACAGTTAACTTAAGGCATGTTATGTAAATATTAAATATAAAAATAATTAAACAAATATTTTTAAATTCTAAAAAATCATTAGAATACGTGTTTTTTAGATTTTTTTGGAAAAAGTATTGATAATTATTATTATAATTTTTTACATTATTTTTATATTTCATATTCACATAACGCACCTCAAGATAACTTTCTTCAAGTACGCTAACCCAACACAGCGTGAGACCTACAGCGTGAGACCCGATTCACAATTCACATATTTTACATTCCAATGTTCTTCATATAGAAGAAATTGTTTATTATATATATATATATATATATATACATACATATATCATATTTCCCTATGTGAAGAACATTGGAATGTAAAATATCTACAGTATATACACAGTTATAAGCATTATTAAATATTAAAGGGATACTTAACCCATTTTTTTTCTTTCATGATTAAGATAGAACATGCAGTTTTTTTTTCCCCAATTCTTTTTATTTAATGAACGACAATGTATATAATCATCAGAAAACAAAAATAAATAAATTTAAACCCGACATGGGTTACATTAAAGAGATACAGAATAGTCATATAACACATTTGCATATTCAGATAATAATAAATATGTTTCTTTACATTTTTCATTAGACATTGTCGATACTTTTCTTTTGTTTTTTATTTACAACATCAATACCCTAAAATAAAAAAAATAAAAAATAAAAAAAAACAGAAGAAGAAGGGGAAGGAGGGAAGACCTAATTACCACATCCCTAAGAGAACCATTTCAGAGTTTCGTAGAGGGAATATTAAATATTCAATTTCAGTGGGGGCAAGAGCTTTTATAAACATTGACCATTTATGAAAAAAACCTAGAAATATCTTCATCATTATCTATATTAATATTAAGTTGTTCAGGAATACATTGTTTTTTTAAACAATTTTTTATTTCCGGAATACTAGGAACTGTTCGCATTTTCCATTTTTTGAAAATAAGATATCTAACGGCTAGTATGGCCGAGTTAATGATTTTACAGTTAAGCCGCTTGTCTTCTAAGTTAAAAGGACATGCCACCCACATTTTTTCTTTTATGATTTAGAAAGAGAATGCAATTTTAAACATCTTTCTAATTTACTTATATTATCTAATTTGTTTTATTCTCTTGATATTCTTTGATGAAAAGCATATCTAGATATGCTCACTAGCTGCTGATTGGTTGCTGCACATAGAAGCCTCGTGTGATTTGCTCACCATGTGCATTGCTTTTTCTTCAACTATGGATATCTAAAAAATGAAGCAAAATAAATAATGGAAGTAAATTGTAATGTTCTTTAAATTTCTATTCTCTATCTGAATCATGAAAGAAAGATTTTGGGTTTAGTGGCCCTTTAAGACAGAGAAAGACTATATTCATTGATGAGAAAGTTAGTGAGGGGAGCTTCAATATCTTACGAAGCTAGAATTGGACTTTAAACCAAACATTTTTAATTTTTGGGCAGGTCCATATCATGTGCAGAAGGTTCGCTGCTGGAAGTAAGCACTTAGGACAAACGCTAAAGTTAATATTTCCTGCTTTAACTCCTTTTTCTGGAGTAAAGTAGGTCATATATAATAACCTCAAATGAGACTCCCTCCATGTCGATGAGAGGGTTACTCAAGCCGCTTCTTGGATCGAGAGATGGGGTAATTTAGAATCCAATTCTTGAGATAACAAGGTAGCCCATTTAATGCAGATTTTATCAAGATTAACTGTGCCTCTGTCAGAAACCAAGATCATATAACAGGGAGTAATTGACATATGTCCATTCTTAACCAAAGTAAGCCAATGCTCGATATTCCCTAAGGACCAGTTCCATCCAAAGTCATTTGTGAGTTTCAATGCATAGTGTCTAGCCTGAAGATACGCAAAAAAAAATTTGTGTGGAAGGTTAAATTCCCTTCTGAGAGCATCAAATGATTTAACGCAGCTTTTCTCTGTATCTAGTATCTGAAATACATTAGAAAACCCTTCCGCCTTCCATTTTAAAAAAAGTGTTGAGGATATTCCTGCTTGAAATTGTGGATTCCCCAAAAATGGGATGTATCTCGATACCCGATGTGTTGTGACTAACAAGTTACAGGTCTATTTCCATGCTAGAATTGGGTTGTATACAGACCTATTTTTTTTTAATTGGGATGGAATATGAATAGTATCCAAATGGATAAGCGCCACTGGGGAAAAAGGGTTCATTATACCTTTTTCGAGATCATTGTTTGTAATATAATCTCTTGAGAATAACCAGTCAGACACTATATGAGCTAAGAAAACATAATTATAAGCCCTTAAAACGGGTAAAGCCAAGCCGCCATATCTTACTGGAAAAGAAAGTTTTGAGAGTGAGATTCTGGACCTCTTATTTTGCCATAAGAAGGATCGGAGCTGAGTATTAAAGAGAATCAGGTCCTTCCTTTTTAAAAACAGGGGAGTATTCTGAAAAATGTAAAGCATTCTGGGGAGGAGAATCATCTTGTAAGCTGCTATACGCCCTGATAAGGAAAGAGGTAAGTTGTGCCAGTTTTTAAACGTATCTTTGATTTTGTTTAACATTGGGGTAATATTGAGAGTGTACCAGCTATCAGGTTTAATAGATACATTTATACCTAAATACCTAAAAGAATCCTGCACTATAGAAAAAGGTACATTAGTGCAAGAGTCGCCTGTCTGCCTGATCCAAAGAAGTTCGGACTTAGTTATATTCACTTTGTACCCAGAAAAAGAGCCAAACTGTTGTATAATTGAGAGGAGTATTGGTATAGTCGTGCATGTATTAGTCAGGTATATAAGAATATAATCTGCGTAAAATGCTATCTTTAGTTCCTTCTTGCCTATTTTAATTCCCTCAAGTCGATGCCTGATTATTATAGCAAGAGGTACAATAGAAATGTTAAAAAGGAGCAGGGAAAGGGGACACCTCTGCCTGATTCCCCTATGTAGGGTTATTTCAGAAGATAACTGTCCATTGACTACCATCCTCGTAGAAGCCGTACCATATAATTTTTCAATAAACTTGGTGAAATTACCTTTCAGTCCAAATTGTTCTAGGGAGAATAAAAGATGGTCATGGTGGACTGAATCGAAAGCCTTTTTGGCATCTATAGCTAAAACCGCTAAATCTGGAATAGGCCCTTTCCCTATTTGACCGGGAACCTCAATAGTCGAGAAATAGTCTATAGTAAGAAAAAGTTCTCTTATTTTAGCCGCAGAGTTCCTATTCTTCATAAAACCAGCCTGGTCTATATTGATAATAGAAGGGAGGTGAGATTGGAGCCGTTGAACCAGTATAGTAGTTAAAAGTTTATAATCAGTGTTCATGAGAGCAATGGGTCTATAGGATTCTTTCAGAGTTGGTATCAGAGTCGTGTATGAGGCTGAGAAATTAGTTGTAGGTATATTTCCTTCTAGCTATATATATAGTTAAATAAGGAGGTGAGATGGGGGGCTATAGTAGTTGATAGCCTCTATAGAATTCATTAGGCAATGCATCCGGGCCAGGCGTTTTATTATGGGCCAGTTTTTTAATTGCATTAACCACTTCAGATTCAGTAATAGGTGCATCAAGATCTTTAAGTGAAGTGGCTGCCAATGCGGGGTGAGAGATTTTTCTCCAAAAATCCTCACGCTCCTTAAGATTAGAAGTTTTAGCCGAGTATAAATCAGTGTAGTAATTAAAAAAAGTTTGAACAAGTTCTTGCGATGATCTAAGCGTTTGGCCTTCTATGTGTAGGGAGTCTATCAGCTGAGAACCTGTGTCCTGTTTAACAAGTTTTGCTAAAAGTTTCCCTGTCTTATTCCCATATCTATGAAGTTTTGCTGAGAAGCGGATGTCATTTTGAGTTGATTTTTATAGTAACAACGAATCTCTCACCTCTAAAGCAGAAATATATTTGGCCCATTTCTGCAGCGTCTTTTCAATTAAATATGAGTTATGCGCATTAGTGACTGCACGCAATGATTCATTCTCACGCTTTTTAAGTTTCTTTGTCCACGCTATGTTGTATGCTAAAATTTCCCCCCTTACCACCGCTTTAGCCGATTCCCAGAATAGGATGGGACGATTCTTAAATTCAGCGTTAAATAGGGAAAATTCTGCAAACTTAACTTCAAGCCAATTTTTAAATTTAGGATCAGAGAGTAGAAATTTGGGGGAAAAAACAATTATTTGTAGGTAAAGGAACACTAGGCTGGAACTCAATGCAGATAGGAGCGTGGTCAGAGACCGTGATAGGTAAAATTTGAGCCGAGTTTTTAAATCTAAACAGTCTTTCATCAATCAAAAATAAGTCGATCCGTGAAAGGGATTTATGTGCTTTTGAAAGGCATGTATTATCACGGGAGTCCGGATTTTGTTACCTCCATATATCCTTCACTCTTAGATTGGTGAGAATCCTAAAGAAAAGCCTTGACTCAAGGTTGTCTCTTTTAGTCTTTTTGAAACCCACATTCTGTCTCAATCTGTCAATGGGAAACTGAGGGGCCATGTTGAAATCACCACCCATTATTAGAAAACCTTCTACACATGTCATGAGCCTAGCCTGTAACATATGCCAAAACGATAAATCAAAAACATTTGGAGAATACATGTTACATAATGAATAAAGCGAATTAGCAATTTTAATTTTCAGTATGATAAATCTGCCCTCTTTGTCTGATTCATTATGCAATATCTCATATTTGAATTTTTTACCCAGGAGAATAGCAACTCCACCTTTTTGGCTTGTGCTAGAAGAGAAAAAAACCTCTTTAACCCAAGAGGATTGAAGTTTAAGAACTTCTGTAGCTTTCAGATGGGTTTCTTGTAAAAAAGCAATAGATGTGCCTATTTTTTTAAGATGAGAAATTATTGTTTTCCTTTTAATAGGGGATGTAAGACCTCCTATATTCCAGGAGGTAAATTTAATTCCAGGAACTATAGGAAGTATTTATATAGGGAAAGGGAGGATAGGAAGGAAGGAAGAGAAAAAGAAAAAAAAAACCATCATACATAAAAGAGACGACAAAACCACCCAGGCCGTCTGTCACCCTATATTGACAGGACCCAACCGTACAGTTTGATATTACGATCCTAGCACAGCATCTATTCAGAGGAGCAATTTTTAGAAAATAAGTTTTCTGCCGCCGCGACAGTATCAAACAAATATGTGTTATTATCAAACACCAACCTGAGTCTGGCAGGATGTAAGATAGTTGCACGAAGCCCTTGCTGTATGAATTTTGTGCATGCTGGGGCTAGTTCCCTTCTTTTTAAAGCTGTTTCTACTGCATAGTCCTGGAATAGGACAATTTTGGTTTCCCCAAGAAATATGGGTTGGTATTTACGAAAAGCCTGTGAAAGAGTAATTTTATCTTGGTAATTTTTCCTCAGGGACCCCAATTAATCTTAAATTGTTTTGCCTAGCGCGATTCTCCAGGTCCTCGACTTTATTCTGTAATTTAAGAAGAGCAGAAGTTGTGGCTTCTATTTTAGCATTCTGTCCTAAGGTGAGATCTTCAAGATCTGATACTCTTTGTTCTACCTCAGAAAACCTTTCAGTGAACTGTTTAATTTCTGTGGCTAACTGCACAATATCTTGCTTGATCTCTTGTTTAAGAGAGTCAAACTTGGGTGTGAGAGCCGCAGAAATATTCAAAACTAAAGACTGTAAGTCGTAGGGCTCTTGTAAGCTTAAAGAGTCCCGTGGAGATGTCTGTACCTCCAAGGTGGTCTCCGTAATAGTTTTGTTCTTTTTATCCCTTTGTCTAACCGACATGACTGAAGGTGAGTTTTTAGGGTGTGAGTGTAAAAATTTGTACTGTGAGGATGTGGGATGGTGAAAGGAAAGGAGAAGAGGAGGGGAACTAGCAACCAGTTCCTTGGGTGATTAGGGGGTGAAACCCCCAGAAAAAAAAAAAGGGGGGATCGTGAGTGGAAAAAGTGTGGGTGAAAACTAAAAGTTATAGGCCTAGATTTGGAGTTCGGCGGTAGATGGGTTGTTAACGCCACGCGTGTTTTATGTCTAACGCACGGCATTGTTTGACTCCGGTATTTAGAGTTCAACTAAGACCATCTAACGATGCTCTTAACGCGTGTATGTCACACGCGTAATCCTGCCCGCGTTAGACAGTCTCCCATAGAGATCAATGGGAAAGGCAAAAAATTGATTTTTTTCCCCTAACACTCGATCTCGCGAGAATACGCACAGCTCGGTCATATGACGCATACCACATCATGCACAACAATAACACGCCGCAAATGTCACAACAACAATTAATCAACAAAGCACACAAGCATTACACATTCACAAGCGGGGAAATTTGTAATAAAATTTTATACGGGGAATACGCATATACTTTAAGATGCGGAAAATCGCAAAATAACAACAAGGATTAAAAAAGATATACATACACTAGAAAAAAGATCGTATTCAATATCACTATATATTATGACAAACATACATATACAACACTTCACGAAGAACACACCATCGCAAATTCACATTTAAAAAGAATACTATTGGACAATGAAAGAGAAAACGACCACTATGACATCATCGCATTCTACACATTCCACAAATACCAACTCTAAATGAGCATGCGCAAATTCACACACTTAATACACATTGCAATAATATTAATTGCTAATAAAGCACACCTGAACACTATTTACAACGGAAATTGGGACATCATTAAACATTTACACAGGGTATATAAGCATCACACAAGCAGGGCTTCTTTGACTGTGTTGCTGGTGGGTCTTTGGAGATTGGAGGTTTAAGATTAGAGAGTTTGAGAATTTTTGAGAGTGAGTTAGTGTTAGCGTGAGAGAGTGAGTGAGTTAGTGGGAGTGGGAGAGAGTCTGTTAGTGGGAGCGTGAGTGAGTTAGTGGGAGTTATTAGTGAGAGTTGTTAGTGGGAGCGTAAGTTACTGGTAGTTAGTGAGAGTTAGTGGGAGTGTTTGTTAGTGAGAATTAGTAGTAGTGTGAGTTAGCGAGCGAGTGATTTTTCTGTACACTTAACACATTTACACGCAAACACATTCAATACATACATACACTTATCAATAACACTACATACACTCCATACCCCCTACCCCCTCATACTACACTCCATATCCCATTCCCTTTCATCCCATTTACTCTTATCCCATACCCCATACCCATCCCATACCCACCCCCTAGTTACATTTAGTTTACATATCCTCCTTTTAGTCTTATTCTTCTTTTGGTTTATTTAAATACTCCTTACCCTCTTTGTTTTTTTACATCCCTCTCACACTTTAAGCACCTTTTTTGTCTTTTTACTTCTTTATTTTGACCCCCTTTCATTTCATCACACTCACCTTTTGTTTGATTATTTGGGGTTTAGTTTAGGGAAGAGATGGAGACCAGGCAGGGGACAGGTAGAGGGGGGAGTAGAGGGAGGGGGAGAGGAACAGGGCAGGAAGGGGGGCAGGAAGGGGGGCAGGAAGCGGGGGTGGAAGCGGTGGGTGGACCCAGCCACTTGGTTCAAGATGACCAAGTGGCTGGGCCCAGTGGCGGTCAGAGTAGGGCTTCACAGTCCGGGAAACAGAGGGCATCATCACAGGGGAAGGCCAAGGCGACTAGGGAGGCGAGGTTTACGATGGAGGAGAAGGAGGCCCTCGTAGAGGCCTATATGGCCAGGCATATGAGGCTGCAGCACCAAAAGACAACCCCGACTGACAGGAGGAGGCTCTGGAATGAGATCAGGAATGCAGTCAATGCAGTGGGTGGCCGGAAACGAGATATGGATTCTATCAAACATCGCTACCGGGACTGTAAACTGGAACTCAAAAAAAAGTTAGGTCTGGAGGCACGACATGCCGCAGGAACCGGTGGCGGACCTGCCCTTGAGATCGAGTACTGCCGATGGGAGGAAATGTTGCGGCCCAGCATCTCCGAGGTGGAAGTAGTCGGTATCGGAGGAATTGATACCGGGAACCTGCCACTCTCATCTGACGGTAAGCTCATTGAACAATAATTTCACATACGAATGTATTTCAATGGACACTATACGCAAACATTTACTTTCATGATTGAGGTAGCGAATACAATTTGACAAAACATTCAAATGTACTTAAATTACCTAATTTGAATCCTTCTTGAGATATATTTTAAGGAAGAAATAGCCATGCACACGGTGAAACAATCACAGGAGGCAGCTATATTCAGCTAACAATCAGCATCTTCTAAGCATATTTAGATATGCTTTTCAGCAAAGAATATCCAGAGAATTAAGCGAATTAGATAATAAAAGTACATTCGAAAGTTGATAAAAAATGTATGCTTCTAAATCATGAAAGATAAAACATTGGGTTTCATGTGTTAAGGATCCGATTAATGCTATAACGTTGTTTACACGCATTCAATTACTTTGCGGTTACATCAGTATCTAGGCTATAGGTTAGGTGTGCATTTAAACAGACTGAAAACAAACGCTAAAACATTCAGATTGACCAGAGATATCACAAACACGGTTTATGAAAAAGCTAAAATCGTATTGATTGTTTGTTAGGTTTCTAAGTGGATTAATGATTCTGCATTTGTAATTGTATCGTAAGCTAAGTCATTTAAAGCTTGATTTTCTAATATGCTAATATATACATTTTTGTTTTTTTTGTTTTTTTAATATACAGAGTCTGGGGAGGAGGCAGCACAGGAAACACAGCCTCATGCATCTCCCCGGGATGAGAGTGGTGGGGAGGAATTTCCACTTCGGAGGGAAGAGGCCCCCCGTGACGAAGAGCGCACGGGAGATGATGAAGAGGCCCCGGAAGCACAGGAGGATCCCGTGGAACCCAAGGCACCTCAAGAACCCGCACACCGCCGTGCCCGTGCACGGGTACAACAACAAGCCCAACAAGAGGAAATAGCGGAGGTGCGGGTTCTACTGGACTACATAGACCAGATGCGTACCTCCCGGATAGAAAATATCGAAGGACGCAACAGATTACTTGATGGCCAAAATCAAATTATTCAAGGACAAAATCAAATCATCACCATACTGAATCGAATTGAAGAAGGACTAACCAGAATATTTCAGCTTCACCAAGAAATGTTCACTTTTTTCCGGGAGGCGCATGCTGGTCTACCTCCTGGTCCGCCTCTTGTTGCTGGGCCTCTTGTTGCTGGGCCTCTTGCTGCTGGGCCATCTCCTCCTGCCGGCCCATCTCCTCCTGCCGGCCCATCTCCTCCTGCCGGCCCATCTACTCCTCCTCATCCATCTACTCCTCCTCATCCATCTACTCCTCCTCATCCATCTACTCCTCCTCAGCCATCTTCTCCTCCTCAGCCATCTTCTCCTCACCTTGGTCGTCCCAGTACTCTTCCTTCCACTCTTCCCACAACAGCTCCAAGGAGAACTCTTCGGAGTCGGCAGTTGCCTCTCCCAGAGCCTCAGCCCCGTGGGAAGAGGGGAAGGAAGAGGAAGTAAGTATTTTTTTCCATCTTTTCTGGTTTTTTTAATTTAATGTGTAATGGATAGGTATGTGATGATGTGGTTTTCATACACTTGTGGACCACACTCTGTATATAATCGACTTCTATGGGACCGGGTCCATGGAGGGAGATTGTTTGCAGAGTGTGGGTTATAAGTGTGTGAAAACCACATCATCACATACCTATCCTTGTTCATGATATTGATTGGTTTCTGTGATGTGATGTCCAAACTGTTTCCCGAATCGCAAACAAAATTACCATTACAATTATCC
Organism: Bombina bombina; assembly: GCF_027579735.1. Classification (NCBI taxonomy): domain Eukaryota; kingdom Metazoa; phylum Chordata; class Amphibia; order Anura; family Bombinatoridae; genus Bombina; species Bombina bombina. The sequence continues at coordinate 2,358,716 of NC_069502.1, read as the reverse complement.
ATGATGGCATATTACTGTTTGAATGCCAATAACACAGCTTAAAGGGACAGTCAGAAAATTATTGATTACAAAGAAAACACTGTATTACGCATTATAAAGTTGGAAACAACAAAACATGGAGAAATACGTGTGACTTATGTGCTTACCCTTGTATCTCTGACTATGAAAAATTACCACTTATTTGTTGTTCAGACATAACAACATTTTAGATATCAATGATCAATACATGGTCAATAATATGCTGTATGAGCACAAGGTTTTACATATACAAATGCTATCCAAATGCCCTCTAGTGCTCAAATTGTATAATGATTACAAGCACTCTTCAAGATCGAAGAAATGAGCACACCAACCTCATAGGTTTAGCTAGCAAATTTAAATAAACACAGACAAATGTTCAATTGTTGAGAAACATTTGATATCATTGATATTACATAATTGACTTTTAGAATAATGCAAAACATTATTTGTTTTCGAAACTGTCCCTTTAACAACATTACATATGCTAACACATATTTGAAGCTTCTTGGTATATCTACATGTACTTTGTGAAAAAATAAATATTGAAATCACATTTATATTGACGTGTTAAATAAAGTCTATTTTCTTTAAGAGACATTATTGTGTTAATATTTTATTGTAAAGACATTTGTTTGAACAATTAATATGGTTTAAAGTCCTTTTAGGAGAGGGGGGGGAAATATGCTAACAATAATATATTTGAAGATTAAACAATGTGGATCTCATACATGATACAAAAAACAACATTTGCATTCAAGGGACAGTATACTATATTTTTAACAGAACTGTATGTAATAGACACTACTACAAACAACAAGATTAACATATACTGATATCAATATTACAAAGCTTCAAACACTTGAAAATAAAATAGGGTTAGCTATATTGAAAATATAGATGAACCCCCATTACAACCGTAAAACAAGACAATACCCCATCATTAACATATGAAAAGACCCTTTACACAAACTGGAGAAAGCTGGAGATGGTACTCACATGAAACTCAGAGGCTTTGCGAGGAGTCTGAAAATTACTTACATTTTCGTAGAACAGAAGAAAAAATAAACGTATTGGTTAAACAATGGACTATCTAACTAGAGACAAAATCAAAGCTTTTGATTTATAATGTGAGTGTCTAATGAACCTTTAATAAAATATACAACGAAATTACATTTAGAAGAAGTCGGCATCATATATTTAGCATATGATAAATATAAATGCATATTGATTACTTTATTCTAACACAATAGCGCATATTTATTAATTAGATATCTTTAACATTAAACACAACAGTCATTTTTCAGAAAAAGGAACATTGTTGACAAACATATTAAACATGGACTATACAGATTTGCACTTGCCTCGAAATATCATATGCATGAAAACATTTTGCTTTCGTTCGTTTATTCAACCAGACATCCAGCAAAAGAGAATTTGGTGGTCTTTATCAGCTACGGGTCAACAATGTAACATGATGCAAATAATACATATTCGCAAGGTTTTTAAAATTGGCTGCAGTCACAAACGTTTTTAACGTGCACAAATATTGCGGGACTACGTAATCCAATCAGACGTTTTTTTACCTTTGCATGTGACGTCTTAACATGGCGCTTCCTTGATCACGTAAGAACGCCATCCAATGAAAGGCACATTCTTGATCACGTAAGAAGGCAAAAAAAAAGGCGCATCCTTGATCGCGTTAAAACGCCATCCAATGAAAGGCACATTATTGATCACGTAAGAACGCCCAAAAAAAAAGGCGCATCCTTGATCGCGTCAAAACGCAATCCAATAAAAGGCACATTCTTGATCACGTAAGAACGTCAGTCAATACAAGGAATCATTGGACAGCCTGGCAGGTGACGTCTTAAGCAACATGGCGCATCCGAGATCGCAGAAAAACCGCAGACAATACAAGGACTCAGTGACATATTGGCATATCAATAAGAAACGTATTTATATTTTTGGAACTAGTATGTGTCTAGATTGCTATCTAGGAATGTCACCAAATCATGATTCATCTTTTCGGACTTGACTGTCCCTTGAACTATAGCTATGGTGTATATCTTTAACATTTAAAAGATACACATGAGAAATACATATGCCATTGATGTTTTAAGATATGTTTGGATTGTTGTGGAATAACAATAGTTATACATGGATTGATTAAACGTGTCATTTATTCAAGTTTAATTATTGTCAGCCTACCTATAACCATATATGGGAGGATAAGTATTTTGTTAACATCTTTGTTAACAAATATTCATCATCTAAATTATTTGCATTACACACAGAGATTTATTTGGTTACACTTTTACAATTATATAGAATTGAAAATGAAATACATGTGCTGTCAACATTACAATAAGATTGTTTATTAATAAGATTATATGTCCTTGTTCATGTAAAAAGGACAAAAACGCTTTAGAAATGGAAATACATTCATTAACAATTGTGCTCACCATCACTTAAAGGGACATTATTTTGTTTTTAAAAAGAGCATACACATAGACAATACTATTTCAATAAAATGAACACTTTACAGGGATTATATCATTGTATCAATACTCAGATCATTTGGTAAAGGTGCATCAATTCATGCAGAGTTTCTAAATACACACATGGATCTGAACATTGAAATATACATATATACACAAATAACAATCTATATATACATATATAAAACAATTACTATGCTAATCATAATCAGGCAATGATAAAGCTAAGATAAAAATATATAAAGACAAATAATAAGATTACATTGGAGATGTTAATCTTAAAGTCATTTACTATTGTCTTACATATATGATTTTATTATTACAAATATATTTGGTAGGTCCCTTTAAGGATCAACAACATAAACTAGAGCTTTCAAAAAATAACATGAAGAATCAGGACAAAGATTCGTGAAATAAAATGTATTTTATTAGTATGTAAGAAAACATACACAACGTTTATAAATAATATTTTAAAAATAAGGAATATATGAGCCATATGACAAGGTAACACAGTGCATCACAGTCCATGAAGAGAGTTGCCAAGGGCCAGCATAGCCCCATTGGAGACATATGACAAGGTAACACAGTGCATCACAGTCCATGAAGAGAGTTGCCAAGGGCCAGCATAGCCCCATTGGAGACATATGACAAGGTAACACAGTGCATCACAGTCCATGAAGAGAGTTGCCAAGGGCCAGCATAGCCCAATTTGAGCCATATGACAAGGTAACACAGTGCATCACAGTCCATGAAGAGAGTTGACAAGGGCCAGCATAGCCCCATTGGAGACATATGACAAGGTAACACAGTGCATCACAGTCCATGAAGAGAGTTGCCAAGGGCCAGCATAGCCCCATTTGAGCCATATGACAAGGTAACACAGTGCATCACAGTCCATGAAGAGAGTTGCCAAGGGCCAGCATAGCCCCATTGGAGACATATGACAAGGTAACACAGTGCATCACAGTCCATGAAGAGAGTTGCCAAGGGCCAGCATAGCCCCATTGGAGACATATGACAAGGTAACAGAGTGCATCACAGTCCAGGAAGAGAGTTGCCAAGGGCCAGCATAGCCCCATTGGAGACATATGACAAGGTAACACAGTGCATCACAGTCCATGAAGAGAGTTGCCAAGGGCCAGCATAGCCCCATTGGAGACATATGACAAGGTAACACAGTGCATCACAGTCCATGAAGAGAGTTGCCAAGGGCCAGCATAGCCCCATTGGAGACATATGACAAGGTAACACAGTGCATCACAGTCCATGAAGAGAGTTGCCAAGGGCCAGCATAGCCCCATTGGAGACATATGACAAGGTAACAGAGTGCATCACAGTCCATGAAGAGAGTTGCCAAGGGCCAGCATAGCCCCATTGGAGACATATGACAAGGTAACAGAGTGCATCACAGTCCATGAAGAGAGTTGCCAAGGGCCAGCATAGCCCCATTGGAGACATATGACAAGGTAACACAGTGCATCACAGTCCATGAAGAGAGTTGCCAAGGGCCAGCATAGCCCCATTGGAGACATATGACAAGGTAACACAGTGCATCACAGTCCATGAAGAGAGTTGCCAAGGGCCAGCATAGCCCCATTGGAGACATATGACAAGGTAACACAGTGCATCACAGTCCATGAAGAGAGTTGCCAAGGGCCAGCATAGCCCCATTGGAGACATATGACAAGGTAACACAGTGCATCACAGTCCATGAAGAGAGTTGCCAAGGGCCAGCATAGCCCCATTGGAGACATATGACAAGGTAACACAGTGCATCACAGTCCATGAAGAGAGTTGCCAAGGGCCAGCATAGCCCCATTGGAGACATATGACAAGGTAACACAGTGCATCACAGTCCATGAAGAGAGTTCCCAAGGGCCAGCATAGCCCCATTGGAGACATATGACAAGGTAACAGAGTGCATCACAGTCCATGAAGAGAGTTGCCAAGGGCCAGCATAGCCCCATTGGAGACATATGACAAGGTAACACAGTGCATCACAGTCCATGAAGAGAGTTGCCAAGGGCCAGCATAGCCCCATTGGAGACATATGACAAGGTAAAAGAGTGCAACAGGCACAACAATAAACTTGTAAAAAGGCCAAATGGCAACAATAAAAAAACAAAATCAACATGTGGACGGAGGATTCTTATCTGCCACCATGGAGCATCTCCAGATCCTCCACTTACTGGTCATCCTCTTCATCGTCCTGTGCATGTCCAGCTCCAGATTCAGGCCTTGAACTTAATCTCATAATTGCACGCAGAGTCAAGTCCTGAACCCGGAGCTGGGCCTGCATGGTGTCGTTCATCCCTCTCAGGACAGCTGCGTTCCTCAACGCGGCCTGCTCTACTCTTGCTATACTTTCTAGCATGAGCCATGCTGAGTCACAGCCTAAAATAAAGAATACATTAAATATTAAGGATAATTACACAACAGACGAAAATTTTTTACAACATACATTGTCATCATAAAGACAAATAATTCTTTACATCAATTATTTTACATTTATTATTTACACATGAATTAGGTTATTCAGACAGACAGAAATCATTAAAGGGACATTTAACTCAAACATGTTGTCCCCTTTAATTGGTTTTAGATGATCCACTTATACAGCTTGAGTGTATCAAATCTTGTTAAAGGATTTACATTGTACTTACATTAGCAATTAAAAAATTAAAATTATACTGTGGTAGGCACACCTATCCTTAAACATTTTGGCATTGAGGTCAAGCTGTGTAAACATAGCAACCTGAAGAAATTACATTCCCACTGGGTTAGACAAGAGATAATGTATCAACATTTGTACATAAATTGTTGGATCCAAGTAGTGGTGATTGGTATATGTAGTGATATCCAATTAAAGGGACACTGAACCTAAATATTTAATGGACTGATTCAGATAGAGCATGACATTACAAATCTTTAAAACTTACACATATTCATTAAATTTTTAAATTCTCTAGCTAGATTTTGAATGCAAGAATGTTGCTTTTTATGGAAGCCAATATTTGTTTATCAACTTTGTTTGTCCCTGCTGGTTGATGGATACATTCATCCAACAATAAAGAAATGATGGCCAGAATTATTTTATTGTTTAAACTAATTATAGGAATTTCTTTGTTTCAAAAAAAATATCAAGAGAATGAAGAATAATTCATAAGAGTAGTAAATTATAAATTTGATTAACATTGCATGCTGGATTGGAATCACAATTTACAACATTTAACTTCACTGTACATTTAAGTATCTTATAACGTGTATTTTGAATGATACTTACAGCTGTGCCTGGGAAGGACAATCCGACACCCAGGACAATGAAGGTTGAGACAGGGGGGAGGGATGGGATTGGCTTGGGGAGGGATGGGAGTGGCTTGGGGAGGGATGTTAATGGCTTGGGGAGGGGTGAGCTGCCGCTCCGGGGTAGGCCGTACAGCTGGGGAGTGGGGAGTTTGGGTCTGGGCAGCTGTACGGGCCATAATACGGGGAGAGCGGCGAAGGGGGGTGTAGGGGCGTTTTTTGGGAGGGACAGGATATGAACTATGGGAAGGGCCGGCAGTGGTCTGGTCATGGGCAGGGGTCTGGGTCTGTGCAGGGGTCTGGCCATGGTCAGGGGTCTGTGCATGGGGAGGGGTCTGTGACTGGGCAGGGGCGGAAACCAGATGACCAGAAGTGGTGGATCCATCTGAAAATTTAAAGAAAATATATTAACATCTCATACATCCTGACATCAAATCAACGCATTTCAAATTGATTATGTTTTCAATATACTTCGAAGTGTGTTTGAATTTGTAAAAAATTCTGAAATTAGGATATGGTATGCATATAGGCACTCAGATGAATATCAATGACTGTCTGTACAATTATAACATTATTATTGTGTTTTGGCCTGGAATATGCATGTGACATAATGATGTCATGAATTTTACATATTTTCTATTAAATATATTTCATGCTGCCTGATATAGAAAGGGGGCAGTAGTGTATTTGAACAGACAAATAATATTCCTTTTTAAAGTGCAAAAGATGTAGACTTTGAATGTCTTCAATTAAATTATTTCAAATAAACAAACATGTTGGAAACATGATAGATATATTTCACATACCATTAGACTCCAAGGCAGCCTCTTCCTCCTCCGTCCCACATGTTAAATCAATCTCTGTAAAACATAACATGTTGTGTACACGTTAACAACAGATATTATAACATATGTTACTGTTGGTCAAAGACACACATCAATGTTGCATTAAAGATATACACACCCAAAGTTATGATTTACATCATTTTGATGGAGCATACAAATTACATTATATTTGTTATTCTCAATGATTCATATTTTCGATTGAATTGTTTGGATTAATGTAAAAATCATAAAAGCATATTACATAGAACATTTAAGATTTCTCATGTGTGTATCACTTGATGACTGTTGTAAAAAAAGAACATTGAAACAAACATATGTTATACATCTTCTGAATAACAAATGTGGAGACTAATAAAGTTGAAATTATTAATCGTTCAATATTAAAAGAAAATTAATATATAATCAGAAGAGACAATCTTATTTTTTTTTCTAATGTTATGCTTCATCAGAATCATGATCATAATATTGATTAGCAATACACCTTCAATTACATATAAATGAGTCAATGGACTTACCAGGAGACCGCAAAGGCGGCTCTATGTCACTGCTGGATTCCTGTGGGCTCACCACACCAACTCTCTCTATGAATAATATAGATATATATTATGAAACACATTTGGGATATCACTAAATCACATCTGTCTCGAATTTTACCATTAATCAACTTTAAAATGTGAAGAATAGAGCAGTCATTACACCAGAAAATGCTTGATTGAATCAAGGGGATTCTGTTAAATATTCTGTATTGAACATATGTTTAATGTCAGACTATATTAGACATCAAAATCATCTCATACGATGCTATTGCATATCTAAATATACCCATTGATCAATGTTCTTAACCCTTTAAGGACACAGCTTTCAGTTTGCTCAATTGTTTTATGACGGAATAATTCCGTCATATGTCCTTAAGAGGTTAAAAGAATACACACAAACCACATTTTGAAGAGCATCTGTTGACAAATCTAAACAAACACATGTGTCACATCGAGCCATTTGTGCAATGTACAGTAATCTTGTTTAGGACACAACACATATTTATCACAATACAAAACAAAATTGATTATTACAAATATGTAATCATGGTGCTGTTAGAGTATGCAGATATCTATAAAGTAACTCCAACAGAGAATATGTGAATTATATATCAATATTGTTTAATCAAAAGAATGTAAAGATGAATGAATCTATTTTGTCTTAAAGGGACACTGACATGATTAATTTAAATCATTGATTTCTATGTTCAAACTGTTCAAAATGATTTAACATTGACTCCTATTATAATTAGAATGTTGCTAGATTTTAATCTTAAAGGCAGATAAGCAATATTGGATTCAATAAATATTGTTTGTTGAAGGTATCCACCAATCATCAATAAAAACCCAGGTTGGTCAACCAAAATTTAGATGCACATAAACGTACTTTCTTGATTTTAAAATACATTTAGCAATAGAATATGTCACATATGATGATAGTATTATATTTTTATGTTTATTAATATTGCATACTGTATCTGAATGACTACATTAATAATTGTAGCTCAGTATCCCTTTAATCTAAAATTAAATTGATTCGACAATGTTGTTGTTAATGAATTATCTACTCCATATGTTGATGTAATGAATGGTATTGAGCATGCAATTCAAATCTAATATGTTATTTAAGGATATCCGAAGAATTATTTAATTTTCATCTATTAAAGAGACATTACATATAAATATTGAACAATGTGGATTTAGTATGTAATGTTCTGTCCATGTTTCTAAGACAAATGTCAATTAAAAAGAGACATACCATACTGTGACAAGCCCTGGCTTGAGGATCCAGCAGCCACATCCATATCTGTAATATATTAAATGAGGATTGCATATCATTAATACTAATCATGCCATGTTTAAAAACTTTACATTATTAACAAATCAATTTAAAAATATTAATCCTTTGGTAGTCCCATGAGTTAATTGTTTCCTCAATTAAATTAATGATAAATATATCCTGGACTCTTATTTTCAATCAGTTGTGTTGTTTACTGTATCTTTAATAATTTCTGGTTGTTATTTCATAATCATCAATTGATGGCCATATGTTATAATTTATTTGTATTCTTCGTTTTTTATTAGCTATAATATTGAAAATAAGAATACTGTATTCTTCAATAATATAAGAATTCACATTTAATTTTGACCAACATGTATAAAGCAATGCCACTTACAGCAAAGCCATGTTAACGTGGATGAGAAATTCCATTTTCGCGATCATTGCGCAATGATTCCAAGCGGAATTACGCATCCGTCATTTGAACAACATGTATAAAGCAATGCCACTTACAGCAAAGCCATGTTAACGTGGATGAGAAATTCCATTTTCGCGATCATTGCGCAATGATTCCAAGCGGAATTACGCATCCGTCATTTGAACAACATGTATAAAGCAATGCCACTTACAGCAAAGCCATGTTAACGTGGATGAGAAATTACATTTCCGCTCTGTGACGCATATTCTGTAGAGCGCAAGAAACATCATTCCTATTTCATGTGTCACTAATCTAAAATCAGATATCTAAACATCATATGTAGTGTATGTTGTGAGATCTGTATAGGTTTAGTATCTGACTATATACACATTTTTTGATTATAAAAAAATAAATAAGATATTATATGAAGTTGGATAATTACCTGGTTCAGATTCTCTATCTCCTCCCAGGCCACCGGACGGAGAAGCATCTGCCCTGTCCCCCGCGTCAGGACTTTCAGATCCCGCAGCTGGGAGGGAAGAAGAGGAGGCCGAGGATGGCGAGGATCGAAATCTTTTGGGGACCCGGAGATTGAGGAGCTCGCATAAAGTCACCTCATAAGGGAGTAGGTACAGTTTCCGCGGGGCCTTTCTTTGGCCCCCTCTTTTACGGGCTTGTACCCAGTCCCTTATGAGGTTGACTTTTTTGGATAAACGCAACCTCATATCTCCGAATCTCCTCATGATCTGATCCTGGGTCCTCTGGACGTCACACACCAATCTAACCGCATTGGTGATAGACTCCCAGAGGGCCTTCTTAACAGGCGCATCTGTCAACCTCCTCTTGTTCCCAAACAGCTGGGGATAAAAGTCCTTGACGGCGTGGACCAGTGCAGCGCTCTCCTCCTTGGTGAACCTGGGAACTGACATGCCTGCTGGGTTTTCAAAAAAATATATTATTATAATATATACTGCCTGCAGGCATTAGAGAACTGACAAAGATGGCAACGTGTAATGGACTTTTATATGGTGAAGTAAACATGAGATGCACCATGGGACAAGTTATCTGTACATCTGATTGGATAAAAGTTTGAAATATTGTTAGAATGTCTGTGAGACCATCCTGACTCAAGTTGTGTTTGTGTGATGAACTCTGATTGGCCGTTCCTTAATGTTTCATATCTTAGTAACTTCCTTACACATACCTCATGGTGATGCTGTAACTTCATTTTTCATGTAGACTTATTTGTAACTCATGGGCCTGTCATGCGGATATGTGTGACGCAGATTTAATATCCGTGATCCGTTAAATATTAATGATTAAATTCTCTTTAAAATCTAATACTGTCACATTATTAAATGTTGTCCACATTTCTCGGTTTAATAACGGTCTGTTTCTTTAATACAAATACACATTTAATATTGTATGTCTTTATTGTTCTTTAAATAAATTTATTAACTTATTGTGAAGTATTGACATTGCTCTATTAAATGTATTTATAATGCACATTGATTGTGTGCTATTGCGTGAAATTAGACTCTAATGTTTAAAGATGACAATATGGTGTTTCAAGATGCGTTTCCCACGCAATATTTCTTAATGTTCAAATTCCGGTTAGAATGTCAGTAAATTTGAGAATCTGTTTATAAATGTTAAACTACAGGTTTGTTATTAGCAAATAAACCTTGAGCTTGTATTTCTCTGAAGTGCTCATATATGTTATTGTGCAATGGCGTCTTTAGTTTTAAATAGACATTACAAACAAACAATGGTATCAAATGATCTGTAGAGATAGAAGATTGTTTAGACTTTAAAATGTAAATAAATTTCTCTTAGTATTTATATATCCTCAACAGAAGAAATTTAAATGCACATGGTTGAGCCAATCACATAAGGCATCTCTGTGCATCCACCAATCTTCATCTACTGAGCCGATCTCGATATGCTTTTCAAGCAAAGTTTGTCAAGATAGGAAGATAAGTAAATACACTATTTAAAGCTCTTAAAGGGACACTGTCCAAACAAATTTAGCATTGGTGATTGAGCATGAAATGTTAATCAATATCAACTTAAATGACCTACCATTTATAAATGTAAAAATTAAAATAATTTTGAAAATAATGTTTTGAGATACCTAAGGAAGATACAAGATCTTATAAAATTAATTTTACATTCAACAACACTGTCACTTTAATGTAATTGAACCACTTCACCTTCTTAAAAGTTAAAATAAAAAACTTTTTACTACATATCCAAAATTAATTTAATATCTACATTTTCTAAAGAAAAGCATCGAAGGATCTCACTCCCCAATTAATGTTCTAAAAGATATTTTAATGTAATATTCTCGGAATCAGTTGATTTTATAATATTAATGCACTATTTGATCTTATGCATGTGCTTGTCAAATAGCCAACTACCAGTAATGGGAGTCCAACTTTTATTTATTGCCAGATTATATTGATATTTAGTAGAATCTGTTCAAAAGAATGTATTTAATTATAAAATGTTTATTATTAACATGTAAAAATAAAAAAGAATACGTTTATCTAAAAACTAAAAATATTCCTTGAAGTCATCAGATGCCAATCTGAAATGACAAATAAAAAAATGGAACAAAGTTAATACACACGTTGTCAAATATTCATAAAATACATTTAAAATCATCTTGTGTCTATGCTCTAACTTTGTTCAACATTTTTTAAAGATAATTATTAAATTGATTTAAAAGAAATGAAATACATACACCATTATATTGTTGAATCAAAATTCTATTTAAATATCCAAATTTCAAATTATACATAATAATGTATATCACATTTCAACAATATATGTATGCTGAACATAAATGTAATATTTCATGTCCATTCAAATACCTCTATATCAACTATAATATGTATTCCTTTTTCGGATTGTGATCCCTAAATATCTAATGATTAAATAAGTATGACTAATGTATGTAAGCTAACAATAATCAACATTCTTCATGTGATTCTTAACTAGCATGCATTGGTACACCAACCTGGACAATGCATGGTCTTTGAAAGTCAATTCAGGGGTAAACAGTTGATCTTCAATAGGTGTCTTATTCATCAGTTCATTAAATAGAGGACTGGGAAATCCCATCTAAAAAAGTAAAATCATCTAAGTGTCTGATTGTGATCCCTAAATATATAATTTTGAACTAAATATGACTAATGTATGTAAGCTAATAATATTCAACAGTCTTCACTAGCATGCATTGGTACACCAACCTGGACAATGCATGGTCTTTGAAAGTCAATTCAGGGGTAAACAGTTGATCTTCAATAGGTGTCTTATTCATCAGTTCATTAAATAGAGGACTGGGAAATCCCATCTAAAAAAGTAAAATCATCTAAGTGTCTGATTGTGATCCCTAAATATATAATTTTGAACTAAATATGACTAATGTATGTAAGCTAATAATATTCAACAGTCTTCACTAGCATGCATTGGTACACCAACCTGGACAATGCATGGTCTTTGAAAGTCAATTCAGGGGTAAACAGTTGATCTTCAATAGGTGTCTTATTCATCAGTTCATTAAATAGAGGACTGGGAAATCCCATCTAAAAAAGTAAAATCATCTAAGTGTCTGATTGTGATCCCTAAATATATAATTTTGAACTAAATATGACTAATGTATGTAAGCTAATAATATTCAACAGTCTTCACTAGCATGCATTGGTACACCAACCTGGACAATGCATGGTCTTTGAAAGTCAATTCAGGGGTAAACAGTTGATCTTCAATAGGTGTCTTATTCATCAGTTCATTAAATAGAGGACTGGGAAATACCATCTAAAAAAGTAAAATCATCTAAGTGTCTGATTGTGATCCCTAAATATATAATTTTGAACTAAATATGACTAATGTATGTAAGCTAATAATATTCAACAGTCTTCACTAGCATGCATTGGTACACCAACCTGGACAATGCATGGTCTTTGAAAGTCAATTCAGGGGTAAACAGTTGATCTTCAATAGGTGTCTTATTCATCAGTTCATTAAATAGAGGACTGGGAAATCCCATCTAAAAAAGTAAAATCATCTAAGTGTCTGATTGTGATCCCTAAATATATAATTTTGAACTAAATATGACTAATGTATGTAAGCTAATAATATTCAACAGTCTTCACTAGCATGCATTGGTACACCAACCTGGACAATGCATGGTCTTTGAAAGTCAATTCAGGGGTAAACAGTTGATCTTCAATAGGTGTCTTATTCATCAGTTCATTAAATAGAGGACTGGGAAATACCATCTAAAAAAGTAAAATCATCTAAGTGTCTGATTGTGATCCCTAAATATATAATTTTGAACTAAATATGACTAATGTATGTAAGCTAATAATATTCAACAGTCTTCACTAGCATGCATTGGTACACCAACCTGGACAATGCATGGTCTTTGAAAGTCAATTCAGGGGTAAGCAGTTGATCTTCAATAGGTGTCTTATTCATCAGTTCATTAAATAGAGGACTGGGAAATACCATCTAAAAAAGTAAAATCATCTAAGTGTCTCCAATAGGATGTCTCCACAGCCTTATTCTATCAAATAGTTTGCACTTACCATGTGAACATGTCTTTGTATGGTTTTCAAGGTCAGCATAATTGAAAGATAATGCCAGACATGATCCCATTGGTATACTTCAATTTCAATCTTGGCTTTTTCCCCCCACTGTCAGTCTGGGCAATCTTCACTGTCAGGCTTCTAATAGTTCCCTTTCAGTCTTTAGATTAAGTCATCTCCCTAATGGAAGAAATATTTTAAAGAAAATTCATACAAGTGTGTGAATCAGTTCTGTACCCCTCTCCCACCCCCCATTTCATACTAAATTTCTGTCACTAGCTTACTAAGCCTGTGTATCAACCTGTGTTATTTTCTATCAAGTGTGAAGATGAGTCATATTGAGCAGAACAAACCTCTAATGTGTGACATTGAACCATAGTCATTCTAGAGGATCCCTTTCTGAGTATGTACATTTTAAGTAATGTGTAAACTAAATTCTATTTTTGAAAATGTATGCCATATGATGTATTTGTGTACAATTCATGCCAGCAACAGTCCATACATTTCTACTTACCATCTGATGTCCTCTTTAAAAACCAGGTGGCAAAGACTCGCTACAGGACCCAATGCCCAGAGCATCACCTATATGAATAAATAAAAATATTTTTTAAAATTTGATCAATACTAACATGTTTGCACAATTCTCTACTTGTCATTTCCCTAGAGTTCACATCTATTGACAATACTCCAGTCTAACTTCTATTCTTTACCGTCTAAAGTGGCGGTTGATGACGTCTGCTCTGACATCAAGTCCCTCGTCCTGGAATTCCCCCTCTAGAACAGGATCATCCTCCTCATCTCTGAGGAGGTCTCTGTCCACCGGGACGGCCTGCAGCATCCCAGCCCGCTGTGCAATATTATGCAGGACGCTACAGGCTACAACGATCTTAGCCACCTTCTTTGGGTTGTACTGGAGTGCTCCTCCAGAACGGTCCAGGCACCTGAATCTCATCTTCAGGAGCCCAAACATCCTTTCAACCACCGCCCTGGTTCTCTTATGAGCCCTATTGTAGCGCTCCTCAGACACATCAGTCGGGCTACGCAAGGGGGTAATGAGCCAAGGCCGGCTCATGTACCCAGAATCACCTATAAATTATGAACAGAACATAATTCAAACAGAATCCTTAAAATAGTATATTGTTTTAGAAATAATTTTTTTTACACGATAATCCGTATTAAAATTTTTCAGAAACATCCAAAAAAAAAGTTGTATATTATTCTGTATCTTGCCATTTCAGCTAAGACATGCTACATATGCGTATTTCTCCTAAATCAAACCTTGTGTAAAATGCTAACTACATGGTTACATTGCATTCTCTATCTGAGCACTTAAGGTAAGACATGCTACATATCTGCATTGAACTAAAACTACACATTAGCGGAAAGAGACAATGACAGGGTTAAATTGCATGAGATAATATATTCACATTTCAGCTAAGACATGCTACATATGCGTATTTCTCCTAAACCAAACCTTGTGTAAAATGCTAACTACATGGTTACATTGCATTCTCTATCTGAGCACTTAAGGTAAGACATGCTACATATCTGCATTGAACTAAAACTACACATTAGCGGAAAGAGACAATGACAGGGTTAAATTGCATGAGATAATATATTCACATTTCAGCTAAGACATGCTACATATGCGTATTTCTCCTAAACCAAACCTTGTGTAAAATGCTAACTACATGGTTACATTGCATTCTCTATCTGAGCACTTAAGGTAAGACATGCTACATATCTGCATTGAACTAAAACTACACATTAGCGGAAAGAGACAATGACAGGGTTAAATTGCATGAGATAATATATTCACATTTCAGCTAAGACATGCTACATATGCGTATTTCTCCTAAACCAAACCTTGTGTAAAATGCTAACTACATGGTTACATTGCATTCTCTATCTGAGCACTTAAGGTAAGACATGCTACATATCTGCATTGAACTAAAACTACACATTAGCGGAAAGAGACAATGACAGGGTTAAATTGCATGAGATAATATATTCACATTTCAGCTAAGACATGCTACATATGCGTATTTCTCCTAAACCAAACCTTGTGTAAAATGCTAACTACATGGTTACATTGCATTCTCTATCTGAGCACTTAAGGTAAGACATGCTACATATCTGCATTGAACTAAAACTACACATTAGCGGAAAGAGACAATGACAGGGTTAAATTGCATGAGATAATATATTCACATTTCAGCTAAGACATGCTACATATGCGTATTTCTCCTAAACCAAACCTTGTGTAAAATGCTAACTACATGGTTACATTGCATTCTCTATCTGAGCACTTAAGGTAAGACATGCTACATATCTGCATTGAACTAAAACTACACATTAGCGGAAAGAGACAATGACAGGGTTAAATTGCATGAGATAATATATTCACATTTCAGCTAAGACATGCTACATATGCGTATTTCTCCTAAACCAAACCTTGTGTAAAATGCTAACTACATGGTTACATTGCATTCTCTATCTGAGCACTTAAGGTAAGACATGCTACATATCTGCATTTAAATAAAAGTAAACATTAGCGTCGGTAAATAACAAATGGTTAAATTGCATCCTATAGATGAACATGACGCTAACATTTTAAGACTACAGGGGCAATTGTCAAACTAATTAAACATGTTGTGCACAAATACTCACCAACGAGATAACCAGGGGGCATTTGTCTTTCCTCAAACTGTCTCCACAGGGACGACAGAGAGAGGATGCGGGCATCATGACAAGCCCCTCCAAAATTTGCATACACATGCATAATCCTCATCCGTGCGTCACAAACATACTGCACGTTGAGGCTATGAAAATGTTTGCGATTTCTGAAGGGCAAGTCATCAATTGGAGCACGCAGCGCAATGTGGGTACAATCAATGGCTCCCAAGACATTGGGCAATTGAGCAATATCAAAGAATTCCCGCTTCAGGCGCCTCCAATCACCATCATTTTGTGGGAATCCTATTTATTGCTTACTGATACGTACCATGGCGTCCAGAAAGTTATCAAACACCACAGAGAATGTACCTTGAGCCAGGCCATGCATGTACAGTTCTCCTGATTGAAAACTCCCGGAGGCCAGGACGTATAGACAGCTTAGCATCTTACTCATGGGGGGAACAGCAGTCCTTATTTGTATACGTGGCTCCAAATGAGGTTTAAGAAGCTCGTAAAGGCCAATGAGCTGTTCGCGATCGAGCCGATACTTATCAAAAACCTCAAAGTCGCTCATGTTTTCCAAGGTGGGTCTCACCCTGTAGACACGAGGACCTCGAACCAGACGACCCCTTTGTCTCAGTCTGAGCCGCCGAGGCATCCTGATTCGACCAACAGCTAGTTCGCCAATAGCAGCACCAGCAGCGTCTACCATGTCATCGTCATCCATCTTTCAAAACAGCGTAACAAGGTAAGCACTTGATCTGATGTGGATCACAAGTGATGCATTGGCCATGTTGTTTGGGGGATTTATAGTACGATTAGTCCAATGGTAGTGAGTTTGTAATGATTGCTAATTGTATTCACTTGTTTGTATGTGAGCGGCGCGAATGCTTTCAAAGTGGGCGTTTAATTTTTTTTGGCTGAAATGTTTTTTTCCCCCAATGAATCTCAATGTGAAAGTGTCAAATATCACACATACAGTGCATGTTTGCAATGTTTGTTCATATGCGTAATCAATATTTCTTAAACGCGATCTTATAGTAACAAACACACGTCCAGGCTAACATGAATGAAAGTGCATAGTTGTGTATAATGTGCATCAAATGTGATCGATCAATGTTGCTGCAATATTGTTTTTAAACGATAAAGTAACAGCTGCCATCTGTAGGATTGTATATATAAGTGATTTCCGAGATGTCAATATTGTATGCGTCCCTTTAAAATCGCAATAATAATTCCGAAATACCCGTCTGCCATCTGTAGTATTGTATATATAAGTGATTTCCGAGATGTCAATATTGTATGCGTCCCTTTAAAATCGCAATAATAATTCCGAACTTCCCGTCTGTCATCTGTAGTATTGTATATATAAGTGATTGCCGAGATGTAAATATTGTATGCGTCCCTTTCAAATGGCACTAATACTGAATAACTTCCGGCTGTCATCTGTAGTATTGTATATATAAGTGATTGCCGAGATGTCAATATTGTATGCGTCCCTTTAAAATCGCAATAATAATTCAGAACTTCCCGTCTGCCATCTGTAGTATTGTATATATATAAGTGATTGCCGAGCTGTCAATATTGTATGCGTCCCTTTAAAATCGCAATAATAATTCAGAACTTCCCGTCTGCCATCTGTAGTATTGTATATATATAAGTGATTGCCGAGCTGTCAATATTGTATGCGTCCCTTTAAAATCGCAATAATAATTCCGAACTTCCCGTCTGCCATCTGTAGTATTGTATATGTAAGTGATTGCCGAGATGTCAATATTGTATGCGTCCCATTAAAATGGCACTAATACTGAATAACTTCCGGCTGTCATCTGTAGTATTGTATATATAAGTGATTGCCGAGCTGTCAATATTGTATGCGTCCCTTTCAAATCGCACTAATACTGAATAACTTCCGGCTGTCATCTGTAGTATTGTATATATAAGTGATTGCCGAGATGTAAATATTGTATGCGTCCCTTTCAAATGGCACTAATACTGAATAACTTCCGGCTGTCATCTGTAGTATTGTATATATAAGTGATTGCCGAGATGTAAATATTGTATGCGTCCCTTTCAAATGGCACTAATACTGAATAACTTCCGGCTGTCATCTGTAGTATTGTATATATAAGTGATTGCCGAGATGTCAATATTGTATGCGTCCCATTCAAATGGCACTAATGCTGAATAACTTCCGGCTGTCATCTGTAGTATTATATATATAAGTGATTTGCGATCTGACAATATTTATTAATTGTCCCATTGAAATTTCCCTAATAATGCTGTTCCAAACTGTTATTTACGTATATGTTGTATTGTAGTATTGAGTGTTAAAGTTCCTAAAGGGGCGGTACAGTGGTGAATCTGTGATGTGTATGGTTGAATCTTGTAATGACGTCATGATATTATTAACCTGCCTATGTAGTTCTGAAATCCTCATTGTGTTGTTGTATTTGACTACATTGTTATTGTGTGCTGAATAAAATCTAAATGTGTGCTTTGTGGTTGCGTGATGGGTGATGCGTGTTATGTACATATACGTATATATTGTGATTGTGTCCCACATATGCTGACTTCTATATAGCGGTCTGGCATTGTTGTTCCTTCCCATAAAGTGACATCTGTAATCTTGTGTAATGATGTTCTTCTTGTACGTAATTCCTAATGGTTTATTGTGATGGAATCAAGATGTTAAAAGTACATTAAAATCCATATGTTGTGTTTTGTGATTCCTCGAGAGAATGTAATGTGTTTTTCCCCCATCATTTGAATGCACATGTATGAGTGAATGTTAAAAGTAATATATGTGCATCCATGAGTGATCATGTGTTAAGCCTATGTAGATATGCTGTTGCTGCAAGCATATGAGTTGAATAACAGAAATGCAATAATAAAGGTAAATGAGAGGTGTTTCCCATTGTGTAGTGTTTGTGAATCAAGAAATGTTTAGTGAATTTTATTTTAATTTTAAATGTAATTTTATTTAAATAATAATGTGTTACTAGTGATGTTGATTTGTAGTTGATGTAATCTAAAAGTGTGAAACAATTTTATGGTGTTGTGAATATTCAATAATTAAAAAACATAAATCCACCATAGTCATTTCTTGATCTATTTATCATCGCTATGTCTAACGCATAAAATCATGTATTTTCTAGCGCTGGTATTTGGAGTTTTTCAGTCTACGCTATTTGCGTGCGTTAGGGAAATGAGGGTTTCGCGTGCACGAGCACGTCTTCCCAATAGAAGTCAATGGAGGCTCTAAAGATTTCCAATTTTTTTTTTCTAAGACTGGTTTTCCTCGTAAAGTGAGTGACGTCATGAGCTTGTGTGAAAAAGTAACTAAATTGTGTTCTTTTTGTGATAAATAAATATTTTGTGTATGTCATGTGGTGTATATTGTTTGTATGCATCGATGAGTGTATGTTTGTGATAATGTTATTAGTTAGATGTAGGTATACGAGGGTCTTTTCCCGTGTGTCAATGTAAGTCAATGGGAAAATGGATTTGTGTTGTTTTTTTTCTAACACCCGAGATCTCGCAACTTTAATCCTTTGTATTTTGCTTAAAAATTATTAAATATGAAAAATAAACATAGTGTAGTGTTTGTATGAGTGTAAGTGTACTTTGTGTAATATTTTTAATTTGATTCGTAGATGTTTTTTTTGTCGGTATATGTTTACTACTGGGTCTGAGGTGTCGGTAGAAATTTGAGCGTTAGGTGATTTTGGAGTGGCGGTAAATAAACTCTAAATACCGGAGTCCGTAAGAAACCCGCGTTAGGGGCCTCTAACGCTGGTTTTCACGGCTAACGCCAAACTCCAAATCTAGGCCTAAAAGTCCAAACAATGGCCCAGACCCACAATGTGGCCCTCCAGTGCATTTAACGCCCCTTCATCTAACTATATGCTGTATCTGCTTTGAGTGAGACTATAATCCAGCCATGGTGACATACTCACACTTGTTTGCACCACTACAGTTACAGGTTCCCTAGGAATAATTTAAGCAATGGGGTTAGTTATAAGGAATAGCCTGTAGTAACAGCATCAGAAGGATAAGGTTGCAGTAAGAGAATAACACCAATCTAGAAGTCAGAAGCCCTAAACAGCAGAGAGCTGATGCATCAAAGCAGGAGAACCCATCAGAATATCAAGAGCTCAGGACATTAGAAAAGTGTTGACTTCTCGCTGACACTGCACTTTTCACTGGGGCCACTATCTCCATGTCACCATCATCATCTGTGTTTAAAGGCAATTCAAACTCTTGCTACCACCCTGATGCATAGCTATATAATGCAGGACACAGCATACCATTATGTTGCATGTCACTTTTATTGGGTAATATTACAGTACTTCTCCTGAGTGACCAAGGCTCCTGAATCTGCTCTTTAATATGGCAAAAGCAAGTTCAATACAGCTCCTTGTGCTATGGTGCACTTCATTATATTTTAATTTGTCTGCTGTCCTGGGGTTATTAATAGGCATCATCAACCATATACTGCACTGATATCCACCGCCCCCTAAAAATAAACAAGAGTGTAGCCAAAAAAAGTTTTGTAATAGTAATGGTAAGCATTCTTGCATTTGTGTTTCTTCTAATTTTATTCATACCATGAGTTGTTAGATATATGAACAGTCAAGTACATTATTGGACAAAACAGATGAAAAATGAATGATTGCTTGACAAAATTAATTTGTTCATTTGTTAATGCCGTTTGGCACCAAGAGAGATAGAGGAATGAGGGATAGAAGTTATATTGTTGGGTTAATACGCTCCTTTGTAAAGATTTACAGGGGGTCTTACTATTTGTTTGTCCATTGTCTCCTGTCCAATCCTGCCATAGTATTAAGAATGACTGATGTTAGAGACAGCCGGTCAGGCACTTATGTTGGATTTTAGTCATACAGGAGTTGAATGTTCTTTTAACATTATTATATTGCTTTAGGGGCATAGCCTGTGACTGATAGGTAGGTTAGCTTGCTTTTTGTGGGGCTTAAAATACATTTTTAATGAAACTTTAACCCTTTGTGGACCAGATTATGTGTGAGCAATAAAGGGTTTATTGCGGGTGTTTGCGCTCATTACCAGCTCATGCTGGTATTAAAAGTTGAAAGTAAACGCGATCGCTTGAACGCAATCGTAATGTACGCTAGAATGATTACTGCATCCTCAGAGCTCTGGTTAACAAAAAAGTGTCACAAAACACAAAAAATACATTACATTATACATCTACACTCATAATAATACCATCTAATAAAACATATTTTAAAAAATTATTGCACACAAAAGTTATAAGGGCTCAATGATATGAGGTCTGAGGTGTTAGAAAGAAAAG
This sequence comes from Bombina bombina, assembly GCF_027579735.1. Classification (NCBI taxonomy): domain Eukaryota; kingdom Metazoa; phylum Chordata; class Amphibia; order Anura; family Bombinatoridae; genus Bombina; species Bombina bombina. Next base: position 2,337,210 of record NC_069502.1, on the reverse strand, counting down.
GCTGCAAAGATCTTTAACATAGAGATACATATATATATGTGTGTGTGTGTGTGTGTGTATATGTATTTATTTATATGTGTAGTTATGTATTTACAGACAGGTATACACATTTAAACACATAAATACATATGTATATATATATATATATATATATATATATATATATATATATATATATATATAGGAGTGGCTTGTAAACCTATACAGTTAAGTAGATGATAACATGTAAATGCATATTTATGCAATATTCATATTTAATAAAGTGTTATAGTGTGTAGTTACTGTAAATATTTCACATTCCAATGTTCTGCACATGGGGGAATATGTTCTAAGAATTCATTATTATATAGTCCTCTATATATCTGTATATATAAATATATATTTTACCAAAATTCAACCAGATATATATATATGAGGTAGGTTAAGTGCACTCACACTAACTGTATTCAAATGCCAGGGTGCTAAGAGGCAGGTAGATAGTAGATGTGGAACAAAGCACTCACTGGTCTTGAAATTTATTCAAACTTGAGTTTTATTTGCAGTGACGTTTCGGGGTGTTCACCCCTTCATCAGACCAACAATAGTGAATAAAGTGACAAACAATATAAAGGCATTAGGCCCCTCCCACTACCAGAAAAACCACCATGGGGTTACCCTGGCAACATACACCCTTAATAATAAAACATCTATTAAAAAATAAAACACATACCAAATAATTACAGTATAGGTGAATCAATATACCCTATGTGTATCATACAAAAAATATATACACTATATACATAAACCATTATTAGCGCTGAGTGAAATATGCAACAATCTGTCTCAGATATGGATACAAACAAAGCCATTCTGTGTATCACACATTAGGCAAACAAATGAACATATTATGCAATGTGAAAACACTGGAATAGGAATCATTTCTATTTTCTTGTCAGGTTGGCGCACATAGAATATGCAATCAGGATTTGTTTTTGCTCTATTGACTTCTCGGGGGATACAAGAGCGCACACGTGATATTCTAAGTCAGACTTTTTGTGCTCATCAGGTTAGCGCACATAGAATATGCAATCAGGATTTGTTTTTGCTCTATTGACTTCTCGGGGGGATACACAAGCGCACACGTGATATTCTAAGTCAGACTTTTTGTGCTCATCGGGTTAGCGCACATACAATATGCAATCAGGATTTGTTTTTGCTCTATTGACTTCTTGGGGGATACACGAGCGCACACGTGATAGTCTAAGTCAGACTTTTTGTGCTCATCGGGTTAGCGCACATAGAATATGCAATCAGGATTTGTTTTTGCTCTATTGACTTCTCGGGGGATACATGAGTGCACATGTGATATTCTAAGTCAGAATTTTTGTGCTCATCGGGTTAGCGCACATACAATATGCAATCAGGATTTGTTTTTGCTCTACTGACTTCTCGGGGGATACACGAGCGCACATGTGATATTCTAAGTCAGACTTTTTGTGCTCATTGGGTTAGCGCGAGAGCAAAAACAGTTTACTTTCAACTCATAATACGAGTGCAACCCGACTAGTGCAAAATGCTTACTACTAGCGCAGTTACCGTTCAAACAGGAGCATTAAAAAATACTCTACTGGTAATCTAGCCCTGTGTATTTTAACTATACCTTTACTTTATTAAAATTGTGACAGATAGGTAGGCCTGCTGACTTTGGGCCAGATTACGAGTGGAAAGATTTGCGTGCGAGCTATAAGGTTTTTATTGCAAGTGTTTGTGCTCGTCAAGCTCTCTGCTCATATTCACATAGATTATGAGTTTTGTGGTACAGCTATACCGCTGAAAAACTGGCCATTACACGTGGAATGGCCGGTAACGCATATTACAAGTTGCAGCGGTATAGCTTTACCGCAAGCATTTTAGCCTGTAACGCAACATCCATTTCACACTCAAAAAATGACGTTTGAGTGCGGGATTTTCCATAGCGTCATATTACAGGTTGTGCGGTTACAGCCTATACCGACACGAGCCATTCCGCGATCTGAGACCTGTAGTTATGGATTTGCAAAACAAAAATGTTTCACAAAACTCATAACTAAAATGTCACAAAGTACACTAACAGCCATAAACTACCTATTAACCCCATAAACCGCCACCCTACCACATTGAAAATGCTATATTAAACTGTATTAACCCCTAATCTGCTGCTCACCCACATCGCCGACACTAAAATAAACATATTAACCCCTAAACCGCCAGCCCCCCACATTGCCAACACTATATAAACCTATTAACCCCTAAACCGCCAGCCCCCACATTGCAAAATACTAAATTAAACTATTAACCCCTAAACCTAACACCCCCTAACTTTAAATTAAAAGTTACAATATAACTATCTTAAAATATATAAAAACTTGTGAAATAAAAAATATAATATTAAACTATAAATTAACCTAACGTAACTATTCTAATAAAATTAAACAAAAATACCAATTAAAAAACCTAAATTACAAATTTAAATAAACCTAATACTACGAAAAAAATTAAAAATTCTGACATTACAAAAAATAATAAACAAAATGATCAAAAATAAAAGCAATCAGGGGCTAGCAGTGTAGGTTCGATAGCAATATTGTATAATAAGATCATCTGTTCATATCTCTTAAGTGAACATTTATCAGTGAGGCACAACAAATTATACAAGAATTATACTCAATATTCACCAAACTGCTGTTTACTAACTAACAAATGGCTAGATTATGAGTTTTGCGTTATGAGTAAAAAAGCAGTGTTAAGGCTCATAACGCTGCTTTTTCACTACCGCTGCTATTACGAGTCTTGTAGGTACAGCTGTCCCGCACACTTTTTTGACCGTACCGCAAATTAACTTACGCAATTTTCGTAAAGTCTTTTTTCAATGGGACTTCCATAGCGCCGATATTACAAGCTTTTTTTTGGAGGCCAAAAAGTGAGCGGTATAGCCTATACCGCAAGATTCGTAACGCATTCTAAAGTCAGTAGTTATGAGTTTTACACTACAAAGCTGTAGCATAAAACTCATAACTAAAGTGCTAAAAAGTACACTAACAACCATAAACTACCTATTAACCCCTAAACTGAGGCCCTCCCGCATCACAAACACTATAATAAAAATATTAACCCCTAATCTGCCGCCCCCGACATCGCCGACACCTACATTATACTTATTAACCCCTAATCTGCCGCTTTGGACATAGGCAACACTATAATAAACATATTAACCCCTTAACCGCCGCACTCCCGCATCTCAAACACTATTTAAATATTATTAACCCCTAATCTCCCGTCCCTAACATCGCCACCCCTACCTACATTTATTAACCCCAAATCTGCCACCCCCAACGTCGCCACCACTATACTAAAGTTATTAACCCCTAAACCTAAGTCTAACCCTAACCCTAACACCCACTAACACCCACTAACTTAAATATAATTAAAATAAATCTAAAGAAAACCTACTATTAATAACTAAATAATTCCTATTTAAAACTAAATATTTACCTGTAAAATAAACCCTAAGCTAGCTACAATATAACTAATAGTATCCTAATAGTAATTTACTAATAGTAAATGTTCCAATCAGTCAATAGAATGCAAACTCAATCCTATTGGCTGATTGGATCTTTATTCCGATTGGCTGATAGAATTCTATCAGCCAATCGGAATCTAAGGGACGCCATCTTGGATGATGTCACTTAAAGGAACCTTCATTCATCGGGAGTCGTCATAAGAAGAGGATGCTCCACGCTGGATGTCTTGAAGAAGGACATGCTCCACGTCGGATGGATGAAGATAGAAGATGCCGTCTGGATGAAGACTTCTTCCTGTCTGGAGGATCACTTCTCCCAGCTTGGATGAAGACTTCTCCTGGCTTCGTTGAGGACTTCTTTCCGCTTCGTTGAGTACTTCTCCCTGCTTTATTGACGATGGATGTCCGCTCTTCAAAACTGTAAGTGGATCTTTGGGGGTTAGTGTTAGGATTTTTTAAGGGTTTATTGGGTGGGTTTTAGTTTTAGATTATGGTTTGGGCAGCAATAGAGCTAAATGCCCTTTTAAGGGCAATGCCCATCCAAATGCAATGGGGAGCTTAGGTTTTTTTTAGTTAGGGTTTTATATGGGGGGTTGGTTCTGTGAGTGGTGGGTTTTACTGTTGGGGGGGTTGTTTGTATTTTTTTACAGCTAAAAGAGCTGATTTCTTTGGGGCTATGCCCCGCAAAAGGCCCTTTTAAGGGCTATTGGTAGTTTAGTTTAGGCTAGGGGGGGGCTTTTTTATTTTGATAGGGCTATTAGATTAGGTGTAATTAGTTTAAATATCTTGTAATTTGTTTTTTATTTTGTGCAATTTAGTGTTTTGTTTTTTTGTAATTTAGTATTTGTATTTAATTTTTTAATTGTATTTAAGTTAGGTAATTTATTTAATTGTAGTGTAAGGTTAGGTGTTAGTGTAAGACAGGTTAGGTTTTATTTTACAGTAAATAAGTAGTAACTATTTAGTAACTATTCTACCTAGTTAAAATAAATACAAACTTGCCTGTAAAATAAAAATAAACCCTAAGCTAGATACAATGTAGCTATTAGTTATATTGTATCTAGCTAAGGGTTTATTTTATAGGTATTTAGTTTTAAATAGGAATTATGTAGTTATTAATAATAGGATTTCAGCTTTATTTTAATTATATTTAATTAAGTGGGTCTTAGGGTTAGGGTTAGACTTAGGTTTAGGGGTTAATAACTTTAGTATAGTGGCGGCGACGTTGGGGACGGCATATTAGGGGTTAATAAATGTAGGTAGGTGAGGCGATGTTAGGGGCAGCAGATTAGGGGTTAATAATTAAATAGTGTTTGAGATGCGGGAGTGCGGAGGTTTAGGGGTTAATATGTTTATTATAATGGCGGCTATGTCCTGAGCAGCAGATTAGGGTTTAATAAGTATAATGTAGGTGTCGGCGATGTCAGGGGCAGCAGATTAGGGGTTAATAAGTGTAAGATTAGGGGTGTTTAGACTCAGGGTTCATGTTAGGGTGTTAGGTGTAAACATAAATTTAGTTTCCCCATAGGAATCAATGGGGCTGCGTTACTGAGCTTTACACTGCTTTATTGCAGGTGTTAGACTTTTTTTCAGCCGGCTCCCCCCATTGATGTCTATAGGGAAATCGTGCACGACCACGTACAACCAGTATTGATGTCGCAAACCTAAAATTTTGCGTTCGCGAACGGCGAACGCGAACTTCCGCAACTGTTCGCGAACGGGCGAACTGGGCGAACCGCCATAGACTTCAATAGGCAGGCGAATTTTAAAACTCACAGGGACTCTTTCTGGCCACAATAGTGATGGAAAAGTTGTTTCAAGGGGACTAACACCTGGACTATGGTATGCCGGAGGGGGATCCATGGCAAAACTCCCATGGAAAATTACATAATTGATGCAGAGTCTGTTTTTAAGCCATAAAGGGCATAAATCACCTAACATTCCTAAATTGTTTGGAATAACGTGCTTTAAAACATCAGGTATGATGTTGTATCGATCAGGTAGTGTAAGGGTTACGCCTGCTTCACAGTGACAGACCAAACTCCCCGTTTAAAGGGACAGTCTACACCAGAATTTTTATTCTTTTAAAAGATAGATAATCCCTTTATTACCCATTTCCCAGTTTTGCATTACTAACACATTTATAATAATATACTTTTAACCTCTGTGATTATCTTGTATCTAAGCCTCTGCAAACTGCCCCTTTTTTCAGTTCTTTTGACAGACTTGCAGTCTAGCCAATCAGTGTCTGCTCCCAGATAACTTCTCATGCACGAGCACAGTGTTATCTATATGAAATACGTGAACTAACACCCTCTAGTGGTGAAAAACTGTTAAAATGCAATCTGAAAGAGGTGGGCTTCAAGGTCTAAGAAATTAGCATATGAACCTCCTAGGTTAAGCTTTCAACTAAGAATACCAAGAGAACAAAGCAAAATTGGTGATAAAAGTAAATTGGAAAATTGTTTAAAATTACATGCTCTATCTGAATCATGAAAGTTTATTTTGGCCTAGACTTTCCCTTTAACGCACCGCAAACAACCGCAAACAGTCCATTTGCACAACCGCATACTCCACATTTGCACAAGGTTGGATACCAAGCTAGCCATGTCCCGTTCCTTGTCCTCACTGATGTCATTGAAGGTCTCTTCCTCCACCCAGCCACGTACAACACCAAGGGTCCCCGAAAGGTGACAACAAGCCCCCTGGGACGCCTGCTGTGTTTGGTCTTCCACCTCCTCAAAGCCACTTCCTCCTCTGACTTCTCTTCTTCAGACTCCTCTCTCTGCATTGCCTCTCTCTGCGTTATTATAAGGTGTGTTAAGTAGTACTATTCTGATCAGTTTAATACCTGTTAGGTCCCCTATCAGGGGACGTGTATATGGCATGGATTTTAGGAACCGGGAGATGGAAAAAGATGCTTGGTCGGTCCTCCTACTTCAAATTTGGGGCACTGCGCGTGCAATCTACTGTGCCACCAGATATGAGTGGTGTGTTAAGTAGTACTATTCCTATCAGTTTAATCCCTGTTACATGCCTTTTTTTTGGTTTGGTTTTTGAAGCCACAGTGCAGCACCAGAGGCCAGAAAAATTTGGCATGTACAGACGCCTGAAAAATGAGGTATTGTTGCAGCCGCTGCTGTAGCAGCGGCCAGAAAAATTGATGTTTGTTTCCCAGGCAGAAAATGCCCTAAAACATTGCGGCTTGAACCCTAGTTGGTGGCGGATAAGTCACGCAAGTCATCCGGCATTCGAAGATAAAATACAGCAGCGTGTAGACCATTTTTAGCCCAAGGCAGCTCATCTCATCAGGCCTTTTTTACTCGAATGTATCGCCCAATGTCAGTCCCTTCGGGATCCATCCCTCATTCATCTTAATAAAGGTGAGGTAATCTAGACTTTTTTGACCTAGGCAACTTCTCTTCTCAGTGACAATACCTCCTGCTGCACTGAAGGTCCTTTCTGACAGGACACTTGAAGCGGGGCAGGCCAGAAGTTCTATCGCAAATTGGGATAGCTCAGGCCACAGGTCAAGCCTGCACACCCAGTAGTCAAGGGGTTCATCGCTCCTCAGAGTGTCGATATCTGCAGTTAAGGCAAGGTAGTCTGCTACCTGTCGGTCAAGTCGTTCTCTGAGGGTGGACCCCGAAGGGCTGTGGCGACTAGTAGGACTTAAAAAGCTCTGCATGTACTCCATCAACAACATGTCTGTACAGCATCCTGTCTTTGCCGGCGTGGTCGTGGGAGGAGGAGGATTACTTTCACCTCTTCCCCTGTTAGATTCCCGTTGTGCTGTGACATCACCCTTATACGCTGTTTAAAGCATACTTTTTAATTTATTTTGGAACTGCTGCATCCTTTCCGACTTGCGGGAATTTGGTAACATTTCAGGCACTTTATGCTTATATCGGTGGTCTAGTAGCGTGGACACCCAGTACAGGTCGTTCTCCTTCAGCCTTTTTATATGAGGGTCCCTCAACAGGCACGACAGCATGAAAGACCCCATTTGCACAAGGTTGGATGCTGAGCTACTCATGTCCCGTTCCTCGTCCTCAGTGATCTCACTGAAGGTATGTTCTTCCCCCCAGCCACGTACAACACCACGGGTACCAGATAGGTGACAACGAGCACCCTGGGATGCCTGTTGTGGTTGGTCTTCCTCCTCCTCCTCAAAGCCACATTCCTCCTCTGACTCCTCTTCCTCACAATCCTCTTCCAGCCTTGCTGCAGGTCCAGCAAGCGATGCTGATAAGGCTGTTTCTGGTGGTGATGGTGACCACAACTCTTCCTCTTCCTCTTCACGCTCATCTACGGCCTGATCCAGCAATCTTTGCAGGGCACGCTCCAGGAAGAAAACAAATGGTATGATGTCGCTGATGATGCCTTCGGTGCGACTGACTAGGTTTGTCACCTCCTCAAAAGGACGCATGAGCCTTCAGGTATTGTGCATGAGCGTCCAGTAACTTGGCAAAAAAATTCCCAGCTCCGCAGAGGCTGTCCTAGCACCCCGGTCATACAAATAGTCGTTAAGGGCTTTTTCTTGTTGGAGCAGGTGGTCGAACATTAGGAGTGTTGAATTCCAACGTGTCGGGCTGTCGCAAATCAAGCGCCTCACTTGCATGTTGTTTCTCCGCTGGATATCTGAAAAGTGCGCCATGGCCATGTAGGAACGCCTGAAATGGCCACACACCTTCCTGGCCTGCTTCAGGATGTCCTGTAAGCCTCGGTACTTATGCACAAAGCGTTGTACGATCAGATTTCACACATGTGCCATGCACGGCACATGTGTCAACTTGCCCAATTTCAATGCCGCCAACAAATTTCTTCCGTTGTCACTAACCACTTTGCCGATCTCCAGTTGGTGCGGAGTCAGCCACTGATCCACCTGTGCGTTCAGGGTGGACAGGAGTGCTGGTCCGGTGTGATTCTCTGCTTTCAGGCAAGTCAACCCCAAGACGGCGTGACACTGCCATATCCGGGATGTGGAATAGTACCTGGGGAGCTGGGGGGGTGCCGTTGATCTGGAGCAAGACGCAGCAGCAGAAGGGGACTCAGCTGAGGAGGTTATGGAAGAGGATGGAGTAGGAGGAGTAGAGGAGGTGGCAGCAGGCCTGCCTGCAAGTCATGGCGGTGTCACCAACTCCTCCTCTGCAGAGCCACGCATTCCATGCTTGGCAGCCGTCAGCAGGTTTACCCAATGCACAGTGTAGGTGATATACCTGCCCTGACCATGCTTTGCAGACCAGGTATCAGTGGTCAGATGGACCCTTGCCCCAACACTGTGTGCCAGACATGCCATTACTTCCTTTTGCACAATCCAGTACAGGTTGGGGATTGCCTTTTGTGCAAAGAAATTTCGGCCGGGTACCTTCCACTGCGGTGTCCCAATAGCTACAAATTTTTTGAACGCCTCAGACTCCACCAGCTTGTATGGTAAAAGCTGGCGGGCTAAGAGTTCAGTCAAGCCAGCTGTCAGATGCCGGGACACCTGATTGTGGGCAGATGAGCAGGAACTGCTCAAGGCGAGACACGGAGTGGCGGATGGTTGAGAGGGGGCAAGGAGGACAGCAGTGGTTGACGTGGCTGAAGATGCTGGACCAAGAGGAGGATGGCGGCTTTGAGTTTGTGTGCTGCTTGTACTCATGTGTTGATCCCATAGGCGTTTGTGATGTGCGATCATGTGCCTTCGCAAAGCAGTTGTACCTAGGTGGGTGTTGGACTTCCCACGACTCAGTTTCTTTTGGCACAGGTTGCAAATGGCATCGCTGTTGTCAGAGGCAGACACACAAAAAAATGCCATACTGCTGAGCTCTGCAATGACGGCATTCTGGTGGTGGCAACATCATGCGTTGATTGGCGTGCTGTCTGGCTGACCCCGGGTGCCGATGCATGCTGTCTGACTGTGCCACTAGCTCCTTGCGATGACCTCCCCCTCCTTCCAACTCGTCTCCTCCTCCTCTCTGTCTCCCCATCTGAACTTTCCCCCTCTTCTTCTTCTCTTCTAGCGGGCACCCATGTGACATCCACGGACGCATCGTCATCATCAACCGCTTCACTTGTATCTGACAACTCAACAAAGGAAGCAGCAGCGGGTACAACATCATCATCATCACACCGTACGTCCATGTCTGTAATGCTGCCTGACTGAGACATATCACTGTTATCTACATCCTCTGTCAATGATGGTTGCGCATCACTCATTTCTTCCAACTGATGTGTAAATAACTCCTCTGACAGATCAAGTGAAGCGGCTGTGGTGATAGTGTTGGTGGTGGCGGCAGGCGGGCGAGTGGTAACTTGAGAGGTGCCCGAAGCTAAGCTGGAGGAGGATGGTGCGTCAAGGTTCCGAGCGGAAGCTGTAGAAGATTGGGTGTCCTGTGTTTTGAGTGATAGCAAAATTGCTAAAAATTGTCTTGTATTTTAGGAAAGTTCTCTGAAATTCCCGGTAGCGAAGGGGTTAATTTATGTTTGAACCATAGGTGTCCGAAGGCAAACAAATGCATTTTGCTCTTAATTTTCTTTATAAATTAGCATGTGTCTACATTATAATTGCCAGGCCATATTTTTTTTACCAAGCCCCCATTCTGCTGATACCCTTGGATTGACCGTACAGTTCACTGCTTTTTTATCACTATTAGTTATAGAGACTTATAAGCTAATATAATAAATGTAAAGCACCTACCAGCAAATGCTCTTAAAGCATAAATGTAATACAAAACTATAAGAAATGCTTCTCTCCATTATAACAGCACTCAAATCACTGCTCTAAAGTGTCTGACTATTGCTACCGCGGGCTTGCGCAGCACTTTACTTTAATCAGACCTCTGACTATTGCTACCGCGAGCTTGCGCAGCACTTTACTTTAATCAGACCCCTGGTTAATTAAAAAAATGTCCCCCTATAGCTCCCCAAATAAAATGTAAGTTTCATTTTTATTAATAAAATATATGAGCATTTTTTATTTTTATTTTTTAAATAACGGCACAAAGCAGTTATAAGGGGTTAAAATGAGTGAATATGGGGTGTTAGAAAAAAAAATGACAATAAAAAGTGCCTTTACCTAGAGGGACTATGATTATGGGGACTGTGATTATACTGTTATTATACTGTATATGTATATGCCTATATACATCTATATTTATGTGTTAATATGTATATACACATATAAACAGAAATATAGATGTATATACACATATAAACACATAAATATAGATGTATATATTCATATACAGATATGTTTTTATTTGCTGCCCAACGCTGCGTGACTTACCCCCTTTCGCTGCTCTAGGTTCTCTGCCGCGTCTCACGGCATGAGAACAAGGCTCCCATTGGAGCCTATGGAAGTGCGCTTTAGTGAGCCTATGGAAGCGCACTTTAATTGTAATGCAACCACACATTTGCGTGCGCTGGTATTATAAGAGGAAAGCGCAATTGCGTGCTACACTAGTAATTTAACCCTAAATGCTTTAATCCTTCTATGCATTAGCCATGTGTGTAGCTTATGGGCTATATTTTTAGTGTATAAGTGACAATGAAATCCTGAGATTGTCAGTAAAACACTTGTATTCAGCAGTGAAGATGTTAATTGTACAAAGACTTGAAAAACAGCGAGACGCCAGCTGCGCTACTGGGTTATTAAGATAATTACTGTTTACAAACGTCTCAGTATGGAGAGACGCCATCTGCTCTGTAACGCAGAAATAGATTTCTTTGTCGTTCTGTTTTTATGTCCGGCTGGAAATAACTATTGTTCACGAGCAAACAACTTGTTTTATATCAATGAATGAGAAAATCAGTTGTAACACAAAGGGTAGTAATGGAATATGATATGCAGATGAAACATCAAACTTATACAAAAGAGAGGAGAGCTCGACCTGGGAACGAAGAATAGCATAATAGCTTGTTCTATGGCTAGTTACCACCCAAAGAGCAGTCTCTTTTTGCTTAACATTGTGCCTTTCACAGAGCAGAACTTTCCTGTAGCATATCAGTCTGACCCTGACTAAACAGTACAGTCCAGGGTAAAGCAGAAAACCCGATGTGGACATTGCCCAATGTGCTTAGAGGGATATGGATACACCTCACTGACGAGGCCCACACTAGGCCAAAACGTACATTTGGGGTTTGCTATATCTCTCATTCACAGAGGGATTGCCTGGTAGTTCAGGGCTGGACCGTACTGTTTAGTTAGGATCAGACTGATATACTACAGGAAGGTTCCTTTCTGTGTATGACACATGATGGGCAAAAAGAGGTGGTAACTAGCCATAGAACAAGTTATAAACAAAAAGAGAGCTCTTCTCTCTTTTTGTTTATGCAAACATTAAACTCAATTTACTAATTTATACGTTAAATATTTTAATAATAATTAAATCTTAAAGAAAGCTGAATTATTTTTACTAAACAAATTTAATGAAATATATATTTTTGTAGAGGCTCTTTGTTTTTGATGAAATTCAAGATTTATGACGAACAAATAAAACACTTGAGAACTTACTTTAGTTGTTGCCTCATTTTCAATTGAATCTTTTTTTTTTTTTAAGCAGCAGCAGCGTAAAACAACGACAGCGCTACATACTGTCCTACTACTCAACTCTACCACTGTAGCATGAAAGCCGCCATAGACAGTACATAAACAAATGGTTGTGTTTCAATAAAACTTTATTAATAAACACTGACATTGGAATTTCATATAATTTTCACATCATTAAATATTCTTGTATTGATTTTTTTCTCCCAGCATTTAATAACGTTTAAAACATTTTTTTAGGTTTATAAAAAACAGAGCTCCAATTTGTATCTAGTCCCAGGTGTCTTAATTGAAATAAAATCCATGAGCCTTTGGAGAAATGCTTTTTACACCCCAAAAAAACAATGCATACTAATTGTTAACACTATGAATATTTTTTGTTGTAAAAACTAGTGTTGCAGATTTTATAAAAGACTAAACACTAAAAGTCCAAACAATGGCCCAGACCCACAATGTGGCCCTCCAGTGCATTTAACGCCCCTTCATCTAACTATATGCTGTATCTGCTTTGAGTGAGACTATAATCCAGCCATGGTGACATACTCACACTTGTTTGCACCACTACAGTTACAGGTTCCCTAGGAATAATTTAAGCAATGGGGTTAGTTATAAGGAATAGCCTGTAGTAACAGCATCAGAAGGATAAGGTTGCAGTAAGAGAATAACACCAATCTAGAAGTCAGAAGCCCTAAACAGCAGAGAGCTGATGCATCAAAGCAGGAGAACCCATCAGAATATCAAGAGCTCAGGACATTAGAAAAGTGTTGACTTCTCGCTGACACTGCACTTTTCACTGGGGCCACTATCTCCATGTCACCATCATCATCTGTGTTTAAAGGCAATTCAAACTCTTGCTACCACCCTGATGCATAGCTATATAATGCAGGACACAGCATACCATTATGTTGCATGTCACTTTTATTGGGTAATATTACAGTACTTCTCCTGAGTGACCAAGGCTCCTGAATCTGCTCTTTAATATGGCAAAAGCAAGTTCAATACAGCTCCTTGTGCTATGGTGCACTTCATTATATTTTAATTTGTCTGCTGTCCTGGGGTTATTAATAGGCATCATCAACCATATACTGCACTGATATCCACCGCCCCCTAAAAATAAACAAGAGTGTAGCCAAAAAAAGTTTTGTAATAGTAATGGTAAGCATTCTTGCATTTGCGTTTCTTCTAATTTTATTCATACCATGAGTTGTTAGATATATGAACAGTCAAGTACATTATTGGACAAAACAGATGAAAAATGAATGATTGCTTGACAAAATTAATTTGTTCATTTGTTAATGCAAGAGAGAAAGAGGAATGAGGGATAGAAGTTATATTGTTGGGTTAATACGCTCCTTTGTTTGTAAAGATTTACAGGGGGTCTTACTATTTGTTTGTCCATTGTCTCCTGTCCAATCCTGCCATAGTATTAAGAATGACTGATGTGGGGCGTGTCTCTGGGCAGCACCTTGAATGGAAGCAATATCAGCTGCTCTGAGTGAAGCATCAACAGTTTGCCTTCTATTGTTGTTTTTGAGGACCATCCAACTACCTCACCCTGATATCTAAAACCTACTCATCAAGCTGATTCGATTGATATCAAAATATTGGGACTACCACACTGAACAACCGATCCAGAACGTTGAGGCCTAAGGCAGTCACTGGAGTGAGAGGCTCTCAACACCCCCCCCCCCCCGGTATCTTGTAAGCCGGGTATGCAGTGCAAAGACACTGTCAACTATAGTTCTTTCTGAAAAAAGGGAGAATAGCTTGTGAAATAACTACGGACAGCAGAATTTAATTTGCCTTCAGGGATAAGGGACATAACGTTTCTACATACTATTAACGCACTATCCCCCCAACATGGCGCTGGACTCTAAGTGGATCGTCCGGGAAGTAGCAGCCATGCTCAATTCACAATACAATGAGCTGTGTGCACTTATTGATGAGGAGTATGCCTCTCTAAAAGAAATTTGTACAAAGGCTAAGGGAGAATCGCAAGCTTCACAGAAACCACAAGACGACTCTATTATGTGCCCGCTCCGGACACCCTTTACAACTTCACCTACCGCATGCATACAACCTTCACTCCATAGTGAAGACTACTCCAGTGGTGACCCAAGCACTCTGGTTGGACCGCTGGGTGAGCTGCGGGAGCATCTAGCCGGCCTGGAGGGGAGAGCCATGTTGGTGGATGACTCCGAACATAAGGGGGAGCACACTGCAGGGGGAGCTGGGATGCCGGCACAGAAGCAGAATGCAACCAATGGCCTAGACCCACGGATGATTCGGCAGACTTCCGTTAAAGAGGCACCTGACTATAGCGAGCGTGAGTTGAGACCTGCGGGTACAATTCTCCAGCTTTACGCCACTCCTCCAGAGGATTCAGCCGTGACCTGTGGGCCCTCATCAGGGGAGACAGATTCGCCCGGAGAGGTGCCGTATCCTCTTTACAGGAGCCGCTGTCAGCAGCGCAGAACTGGTGTGGGCTGAATTTATCCCTAAGCCGCCGTCGCCTGGCAGATTGTGTGTAGACAATTCAGGTATAGCCCCATAAATCTGCTAGGCGATAAAATACTGGCAATCTATTGGAGTACTAATTGGCTGGGGGTACTGAACTTTAATGAAGTGAGATACCATAGGCGCCCACATAGTTAGACTTGTGATCACTGAGAGGAGCCAAACGTTTTATACAAAGTACTTTGATCAGCACTCAACTAGGAATTTGCCTCTAGCTTACCTTGGGCCCCACATAGAGTGCAGAACAGACATTAGACTCATATGGTGCATAAGAGCTGAAGTTTAGCGTTAAAGATATAACAATACACTTATTTTTATATGTAACTCTAGCTATGTTCACACACCTGTACCATGCTATGGCTGCAGGAGATACAACAAGGTAAGAGGTCAGAATAGCGATGCGGAGTACAAGCAGCACCACAAGTCTCAACTATGGACTCTTCAGACGCTTAGATTATTCATTAGTTCAACGTGGAATGTTACCTTTGTATTTATTTCCTTGAACCATTCTCATGGCTCTGCTATGTTCGTGCAGCATGTATTTCTCTGCTGGTGGTGTGATGTGTGTGCACCCTAAGTCTATCAGTTAATGTACATATTTTCATAGGGGTAACTTATTTAATAACAACTGTTTCCCTGTCATTATCTTGCCATAATCCTGATTGCCATATATGGTTTGAGGAGCTAATGTAGTAGAGCCACTTAAGTCGCCTTGCTTAACCTTTAAAACGTGCACTCTGACTAT